>NC_056720.1:2742868-2795368 GCF_018831695.1 Puntigrus tetrazona
AACCTTGTAGTTTGCGCTTCACATAGCGAGACAGAACACCGCAAAAACGAAACGTGGGTCCGGCACTACACCAAAAAAAATAAAACGTCCGACTCACTCTTGAGGGGGCTGTCGGAAGAGGCTCCTGGACCCTCCGCGCTTCCCGGCTCCTCGATCTTGTAGATTTCGGTCACGAACATGATGCGGCAGTCGTTGAGAGAATCGCCAGCGTCTCTGTCGAAAATGCGACCAAAACGCGGTAAGCGAAACCAGCGGCTGAACCAATCCAATTTCAAATACCTCATTTGCAGACTGGTTTCACAAGGAATTGCAAAAAATTTTATTTTAAGAATACTTTAAGCGACTCCCGTATTTTTTTAAATGACTACAGGACAAATCGAAGTCTAGAGAGCTTTACCACGAATCAAAGAACCAGCTTTACTGACTAGATGCGCTAGCAATACATCACGCAGCCGTAGCTTCTTAAAGTTAGAATTGAACTCCTGATGCATCATGAATTATTTTAACGTCTTGGCGTGAGGGTTCTTGCTTTCTATTGAGGGTCAGAGAGCGAGTCATTAAAAAGGAACACTCCATTTTTTTTGGAAACGGGCTCATTCTCCAACTCCCCCAGAGTTAGTAAGTTGATTTCACTCTCTTTCCGGCATAATAAAGCTTTTCATTTCCCGCCGGTCTTAGCACACAATATAAACTACAGAAGAGTCCAGTTAGGTAGGAAAATAATTGAACTCTTTGGACATTTTTGAACGCGATGCTACTGGATTCAATAATCTATGCTAAGCTAAGCTAAAAGTGCTATCGAATCGTAACTTATTTCCCCAAAGAAAATCGCCCTACCCGAGCAGGATCTTGCCGTAAACCTCGCGCTGGGTGCGCGTTTCCCTCTTCCTCTGGATCTCGGCGTCGTACCAGTAGCCACGCTCCTTGGGCTCGTCCGGGTTGTAGTTGACCATCACGATCATGCCCTGCTCCAGCTGGTGCCACTGGTAGACGGTGCGGGCGCGCGGACGGACGTCTTTCCCGCGCAGCTGCACCACGCCGTTCTCAGGGTAACTGCACAGAGCGCGCCATTAGCATTCAACGGCGCGGCACGCTCAAACAGACCGCCTTTGATAAAGCGCTTAACGCAGACCAAAGGGAAGACCGAAACTCGGGAGAGGCTAGCAGGTGCACTCGATGGATCCGGGTGTTCGGGCTGAAATCGGTTTGAATTTGGAGGGAATTGGGTTTTTTTTGTAAAATGTAGATAATTTGAGCCGGTTTGAAGTTAAAAGATGAAGCTATTCACCTTACAGCGTCTCAATTCAGCATAAAAATGGTCACAAAAAAGTCCTGTGTGAATCAGTTGTTAACTAGGAGTCAAAATTTGAATTATTCGCTTTTTTTTAAGATTTGCTCAAAGTGTATTCATCGCATAGCACATTAAAAAAATTGATTTTTACAGTGATCTCATTTCATTCACATGCTAACAATTTTGTCTTCAAAAATGACTAGACTAACAGGAATCGTCTGTTCATAAAACCCAATCAGACTACAGCGGCCACATTGTATATTTGTGTTTGTCTCGACAAATAGATGTTTCTTATTTTAGAGTAAACAGTATGAGTGTCATTCAAACTCACTTTCACAACTGATTTCAAGAGCATACAACGACCGTTTACTCACTCTTCATACTTGACATGGTAAATGACCTCCTCGCCCCCATCAGGTTCTCCGTCTTCGCTCGAAGACTTTGTTTTTGTCACGTAGACAACCTGCGCCTCAAACCAGGCCCCCATGTTCAAGTCTCGAGCATCCACAAACTCATTGATCTTCAAAAAATAAAAAATAATTAATATAATATATATATATATATATATATATATATATATATATATATATATATATATATATATATATATATATATATATATATATATATATATATATATATATATATATATACACACACAGAATTTCAAAATTTGCCCTAGCATATTTTTTATTTTTATTTAAATTAAAAAAAAAATTTTGGGAAAAAAAGCATTGGATAAATGCGCTGTATAATTCTAAATACTACGTATAATGAAGAAAAGTTTTGTAATATATTATACTGTAAGTTATTTTTTGACTTGCGCCGAGTTGAACTCATGTTTGTATATCACGTAAAAATACAAAAGACAAAAAAGAAAATGTTTTTATAGTGGAATCAATTCTTAAAATTCAACAAGTTTCATTAGCAATTAATGCAAATGTGCTCTGGTAACTGAATGCGACTACTAAAAAAACGTTTTAAACTTAATTTAGAAAGTTTGAACAGCCTAGCATAAGTTACTTTAATAACCGTTTAAAAGATCGTTTCAATACACAACAGGCGAACTTGAGGTCAACGAGACGAATAGTTAACAATTAACGATTGTAAATAAGGTTAAATCTCGTTTTCTCACTTTGTAATAGCCAAAGCCAGGGTCGATGAGATCGGACGCGTCGGTCTGCCCCGAGGTCCCGGCGCTCTGGCCGTCGCTCTCTCCGTGCGTCGAGCTCTTATCGGACTCGCTCTGAGCCGAGCCGCAGCCCGAGTCCGAGTCGGACAGTTCAGCCTCTTTGTCCTTCGGCAGCGGCGTGGACGGCAGCGCCTGCCGCACCAGAAGCTGCACGATGTCGTTTAACCCGACGTTATAGTCGAAGATCGTGTGGCCATCTTCCATCTATGACGCCCGAAGAAGACATTAAACGTTAAAGTTCACTTAAAGACTCCCGATAATATACTCAGCTTAATGTCATCCAAGATGTACATCATCCACCCCATCCGCAAAAAAGTAAAAAATTAAGTTTGAGGAAATCGTTTCTAGGATTTTTCTCCATATAGTGGACTTCAATGGTGGCCAACAATCTGAAAGTCAATTTTTTTTTTAAAACCACAAATGCTAGGCTAGAATTAGCTCTGCGATCTGCGTCTTTCTTAGTCTTCATTTCGTAAAAAAAACGTTTTTACCCCAAGCACAAAAAGCAGAGCTACAGCGAACCGAGCTTTCATGGTTAAAAGGTGAAAGTTACGTTTTTTTAGGAAAGGGCCTTTCGTTTCTCCAGATAAGACCCTCACTCCTCGGCTGAAATTGCATCGAAACCGCAGTTTGGACGTTCGAATCGTCAGCCACCATCGAAGACCACTATCCACTTTCTCTTGGCGTAAAAATGGGCGTAGCCATTTGTAAACGGCTCTAGCTTTGGTCCCATCCACGTCCAGTAACTTCTAGCTGTACAAAACTCTTGATATTAAAACCTTTGTTTTAATAGATTTCGTTAATTACGAAAGCGCTGGTTAGCGTGCGATCGCATGTTGATATTATTCTCGTTATTTACCTACAGAGTCGGAACCGGAAGCGTTGAAGAAAAAGGTGGATGGGGCCAAAAAAGTAAATTTTTAAAACCACAAATGCTATGCTAGAATTAGCTCTGCGATGTGCGTCTTTCTTAGTCGACGCTGGAAAGGTAAAAATTTAGCAAAAAAACGTTTTTACCCCAAGCGCAAAAAGCAGAGCTACAGCGAACCGAGCTTTCATGGTTAAAAAGTGGAAAAGTTTCGTTTTTTAGGAAATGGCCGTTCGTTTCTCCAGATAAGACCCTCACTCCTTTGGTCCCATCCACGTCCAGTAACTTCTAGCTGTACGAAACACTCTTGATATTAAAACCTTTTAATAGATTTCGTTAATTACGAACACGCTGGTTAGCGTGCGATCGCTTACTGCATGTTGCTATTATTCTCGTTATTCACCTACAGAGTCGAACGAACCGGAAGCTTCGAAGAAAAAGGTGGATGGGGCCAAAAAAGTAGGTTTTCTCGTACAACCAATAACTTAATTTCTTTGCAATGGAAGACCGACACAAACATCTTTGATGACACGAGGGCGAGTAAGTTACCAAAAATTCAAACCAAACAAAACCGGTCCAGCTCGGGGACGCGGCCCCTCACCTGTTTGCCCCTGTAAAAGAGCCTCTGCCTCTCGGGCTCGACGTTGAAGAGCTCGGCGATCTTCACGCGCAGCTCGTCCACCTTGGTGAGCTTGGACAGGGAGTCGACCCGATGGGTCTCCTTGCCATCCATAGTGCGCACCTGGATCCACATGGCGGCAAACCTGGAACGAGCGACGTCAGCCAGTGAGAGGGTTTCCCGCCTTGCTTTTTATAGTTCAGACTATGGCTCCGAGCCAAGAGCTTCAAACGAGCAGGAAAAAGGTGTTCGTTTCAGTGACGTGGGAGACGCGGGCAGCTTTTTCCTCGTTCGTCTCCTCCGGCGCTCGCGGTTTTTTTTAACAACCGTGTTACCATTACAAAAATTATTTTAACTCGAAAGGAAAACGCCAGGGTGCTTTAATTTCTAAGCATTTCCCGTGCCATTTTAACAGTATTTTTCATTTTACGATCAATCATGCATTCAATGAACGTCCAAACGATTTTATTAATTTTTTAAACACCATTACAAAAGGCGCACCAAACAAAACCCAAATTTACCAAAGAACATGCCTTGAAAATGTGCTTTTACCATGATAGGTGCCCCAAAATGTGTTTTTCCATTGGCTCATGCTCAGATAACATGGTGTTACCAAAGAGCATGCCAAAAAAACTTGGTATTACTGTTGTTTTTGCGCATTCACCATGGATGAAACCATACATCATGGGCATGAATATGGTGCACGGCCAAAAAACTCCAAGTATTACAAAAGGTGCGTGCCTAAAAACCATGGTATTACCATGCTACCGGTCTAGCAAATTGGCGTAAGAGCTTATTGTTCATGCCAATGGGTGAAATGGTGTATAACAGCGTAAAGAAAGCCTTGTTGACATCTCAGCCCTCCAAACCACGCCTGTTATTGGCGGAAACCGACGGAAACGCCCCCTAACGTCACTCAACGGTAGTGCGTTGAATGAAATAACATCAGTCTTTATGTTGTCGGGTTCAAACCAACAACAGGAAGCTGGAACGGGGCCCGAACTTCACCTACGAGTCTATCCGAAGTTCGTTTGCAGAAACGGATCGGTCCGAACGCAAACCGTTCCGTTAAATGAACGGTCGCGCGCCGTTCGTGATGTGGGTGGTCTCGCATCAAAACCAGACGCTTAAACGCGGAATGTAAGCCGGGGATAAATGGAAAGGCAAAAGAAACGAGTCGAATTGCCAGACGAGCATCGCACTAATTGCGTAAGAGCAGCGCAAGCCGTCCATCCCGTCCCGCATTTCTCCATTTACACTTTCCCGTCTCTCGTGGGCTTGTTTTGAACTCTCGTGCACAAACGTGCGCGTTTAATGCAGCTCGCGAGACACCAAGAACACGTTTTGAGCGGATTTAACGGCAAAAACCCACCGATTAGGCTTCGTTTGAGGGCACGGGGCTGCTATAAAATAAACGCAAAGACAGAAAGTGAAAGAAACATTCGAAAAGCGATAAACGCGATGAGACTATTAGCACGCGCGTATTATATTAATAACAGTTACACTGCAGAATAAGGCGCGTAGGCATGGTTTCACAGACAATACCTTTAAAGATCAGCCGAAACTGATTTTAAAAACGGCTCTTTACCTGTAATCTTCCTCTTGAGAACAGAAGACGCGGTTTTAATTCAATTAAAGCGCTGAAAGTGTGAAAACGTTGCACTTTTGTTACAGTTCGATACTGCCGCGAAACGCGCTGGAACTGGGGCTCGAATCAATAAAAGTGTTCAACAACGTGTTTCCCCTCCCGCCGCGGGCACGGCGCGTCGCTGATTGGCGGAGCTGAGTTCGGCGTCGCTCGCTGATTGGCCGAGCCGCGCGTCACTCACAAACGTTGCCGAAGCTTAGGCTCAGCGCGCGAAACCCTGCTCTCGTTATCGCACATGCTTGGCTCTTCTGTAATCTCGCGAAGTTTGGCGGCGCGTTCTATAATAAAAGCACACGTTAAATGATTCGAGTTTTCGTTATATAAAATATCAAATATGTATATACAAAATAAAAGTATCACATTGCCTTTACGAATAAAAATACATATATCCATTGAATGCCAGGGGAGTCAATACGTAAATAAAAATATTTTTAATTAATGATATGTACGTCCATCTTAATGTTGAATCGCAATGTTGAATATTTTTCAGAATTAAAATTTTAATTTTATTGTTGTTGTTGTTGTTGTTGTTTATTTTGCAAAACATAGCCTAGTAACATATGGAATACACACACACACACACACACACACACACATATATATATATATATATGCAGTATAAAAGCTTACAGTTATAAAATTAAAATAATAATTAAATAATAAAAGTTCAAGTACACTTGATGCTAAATAACATAAGGGAACGTTCACTAGACCAGCAGGTAGTTTTATTCAAGACCATTAAAGCAACTTTTCCCAGTTGATTTTACTGCCATCTTCTGGTCCCAAAAGTCCCAAAGAAGTGTTGACTTTGTTCCGCATTACAAGAGAAAGCGAGAAGACAGACGTTCGGACTCGAAAACATCCATGCGTTTTAGATGTAAAACGACCGGTACCATAAGCCTCTTTATGTTTCATAATCAGTCCGGGTTTTTTTTTACATGTTCGCAGTTTCCTCAGTTAAAGTCTGTTGAATTTCTGTTTTCCAGTTCCTGCTTCTGAATGAATGCAGAACTGTTACAAAGGTAAGACACGCGTCTTTTTGCGTTTCTGTGTTGATGTAGTGTTTACATCATTATTATTATTTGGTGAACGTTACGTCTGACTTTGATAGACTACGTCGAAGAAAGCAGCTGATAAGTCGTTAAACCCTTACTTTATTATCCATGTTATTATCCATCCGCCATTTTTAACATCTCTCACGATACAGTCAATAAACCTACAGGGAGCTAACGTTCTCGGAACGTTCTTTTATTGTTATAAAAACTATTCTTTCTTATGTTAATAGAACGCTCAGAGTTCTCCAAATGTATTTTACCGAAGCATTGAAACGATGTAAACATTTTGGTTTAGTTGGATTGGTTTTTTAATGTTACTACTCGTAACTGTTTCATAGAACATTCTTAAGAACTTGTTACCAGAAGTTTCGTATAACTGTGTCGTTAGCTTGGGAAAATATCGCAATGTTGAAATAACGAAACCGACTTCGCTTTGTCTTTCAGCATTCAGGAGCTCACGTTCGTCTGAACGCCTTCGGATCGAATGGAATGGCTTGAACATGTCGTGTGAGAGCGCACGTTCGCGTATGATCGTCCGCATTTGCGTTAACGATGGCAGCAGAGCTCGTGGATCAAGGATTCGCGAATCTCGCCAAGGCGTTCGAGGTCATTTCCCAGGCCGGCCAGGATCGCTGGGTCAGCCTGACATTCAAAAGGGCCGACACGCGGGCCGAGGAGATGGTGAATGTCATGTGCTTGATTCTCCTCAAGAAGATCGGAGAGGCGCATGCTAAGCTAGCGGCTAACGTCGACAGCAGCATCGGAAAATACTTAGCCGAATTGGTCAAAACGCACGGAGAACGCGTGAGCAGCAGCCACATTGGCGCTTTTAAGTCAACAGACGCCGATACGTTGTTGGATATCGCGAGAATTTTCGCCGTTCTGGTGCAGGAGAGGTTGTGCGACAAGTTGCTACGAGACCGGGCGTACCGCGAAGCTCTTGCGTCAAGCAGAAAGGCTGGTTTGCTATCTTTAGACGTCGAGGAGGAAGTAAAGCAGGTCTGCGGGCCTGACGTTATCGACGAATCCAACACCGAACTCCCTACCGAAACGCTCAATTTATCCTCGCTTCGTCAAAACAGCGGACCCGCGCCAAGTTCGCATTACAGTATCGAAATAAGCTTGCCAACTGCTCCAGAATCCAGTATGGAAGAATCGAAGCCGACGAGTCTACGAACGCCAACAGATGGTGAAGCCACAAACGATCAAGTCCAGCTACGGCATATTTGCGCAAAGGACCGGCGACCGACAGCGGAAGCCAATGATGCGACGAAGTCGAAGCGAGACGAATCTAGCTCCCAACTCGTAACATCCAAAAACACGGATCTCAGATTTTCATCCATCCCGAACGACGACGAGAAGCTTCGAGCTCGACGGCTAAGTGATAACGATCGCAAACTGCCAACGCAACCAATCGGCGACGCAGAAGAAGTGTTTTACGACTTCGTGATCCTGCACGAAGCCGAAGACGCCGACGAGGCCCAAAGGCTCAGGGACAAACTCGAACGTATGACTTCTGGAGTGGGTGCAACGTTTTCCGACGACTTCGCGCAACCAGGAATGTCGACGTTGCGATGCATAGAGGACGCCATCGAGGACTCCGCGTTCGTGCTGCTGCTGCTCACCCGGAACTTCGGCTCCAGCCTCAGCGCGACTAGCGCAGATTCGGCGATCGTGAATTCGTTGGAAAACCACCACAAAATGAACTCGGTGATTCCGCTGCTGCCTCGCAATAACTGTTTGCCGCGCCAACGTTTTCCGCTGGTGCTTCAGACGAAGGTCCCTCTCGATGAGAGCAGCAGAATGTTCGAACGCAGCGCCCGAAAGGCCATCTCATCGGAGAAAGTCGCGACTCAGAAGAAGATCTGGACGAGGAAACGGCTTCGTGCTAAAATAGTAGAGGAGCAGAAGAGACTACAAGAGGAGAACGCTGCGA
Source organism: Puntigrus tetrazona (assembly GCF_018831695.1). Lineage (NCBI taxonomy): Eukaryota > Metazoa > Chordata > Actinopteri > Cypriniformes > Cyprinidae > Puntigrus > Puntigrus tetrazona. The sequence continues at coordinate 2,751,478 of NC_056720.1, forward strand.
ACGTGGAGCTGCAACGAGAGAAGGAAAAATTAGCGCGACTGAGGCTGGAAAGCGAAGTGCAGCAAAATTACGCATTTTATCCGCCATCTGCCCCTCCGTCGCATGGAGCGATGCAGCAGCAGCAGCAGCAGCCGCAGTGCATCCACATCGAGAACGCACAAAATATCATGATCGGAAATCACTCGACGATGAATATCGACCATGCCAAAAATTTGGCAGATCAGTTTGATTCATAAACCTGGTGTGTGTTTTCACAAAAACAGGTGTTGTGAGAAATCACGCGTGCCTCTGGGAACTGTTGTTTCAGCCAATCAGAACACTGTCAATCTTTTGTTGAATTGTCAGGTTCGCTAACATCCGGTTGGTTGATGTGCTTTTGGGGGCGGGGTTGGAAGAAGGCCTGATAAATTTTATATTGTTGTATCAATTATGGTGGTTTATAGTTCTCTATTTTATATATATATATATATATATATACACATTTATTATTACATTTTGCTTAAAAAGTCCATCAACAAAACCCATAAGAAAACCATCAAAGAAAAAAAAAAGAAAGCAAAATGTCTAATATGTTACCGTAAGGAAAAAGGTAAAAATATAATAAAATATAATATATAATATAAATATATAATAAAATTATATTTGCCAATTGACAGCAAGGTAGGTGTTTGCACTTTTTTTGTGTTGTATTAATGACAAAACAATTCTAAATTATTCTGTATTACTGTGCTTGAAGGGAAATATTTTAATTTTTAATAAAAATAATTCTGTAAAATTTGTGCCTAATGGATATCCTTTCTTTGTGTCTATGTTTAAATATGCAATTAATAAAATTATTATATATATATATATATATATATATATATATATATATATATATATATATATATATATATATAAATTAAATAAATATATAATAAAAAATCAAAAAAAATATATATATATATATATATATATATATATATATATATATATATATATATATATATATATATATACATATATATATATATATATATATATATATATATATATATATATATATATATATATATATATATATATATAAAACATACTTGGTGAGACGTCAGATTAAAGGAGTCTTTTCATTGGCTGCCCAAAGACGTCGCTCCTCCCCCGGAATTGCGTCGCAAGGTCACCAGCCAAACAGGTCACTCGCAGCGCTTCCAAGATGGCGGCCTCCTTGTGTCAGTGTTACCAGGTGAGTTTCTCGTTTAAACCGTTTATTTAGCGCTAATCAATTGCGCGATTGATTTCGGTGTTATAAACGCAGCGTCCGCGATCAGCGCCGCGAGAGCGCGTCTTCTGTTCACCAGAACCTCTTGTTCTTAATGCAGAAACGTGAATAGATTGATCAGTCATGCTTATGGAAGATGATTCTGGCCTTGATGTAATGCTAATAATTATAATAACATAACAGGCAAAGCTTTTAAATCACATAACGTGTGTACAAATCACAAAAATGCTAGGCAGGAATTGATTATTGTGTTTAGACCTCCTAGCCATAAAGTACCATGGTTTCACCATGCTTTCTGGACATGTACCATGAAAACCCAATGGTATCTCTTGGAGAAGCATCTGAGTTTTATGCTACAGAAGTAATTAAGTCTAAAATCTTCACATGAGCGTGTTTGTCTGTGACTAAATGTGGTTAGATGGAGTTTTTCCATTCACAATTGTAAAAACGCTATTATTAATCACGTTTTTCTCCTCAGCTGTGTTTCAGGAGAAGTTCTGCACTTTTAGTCTCTCGTCAGTATGCGTCCTTATACGACAGAGCCCGTGTTTACAGGATATGTGGCCCGGCTGCCGCCGCGGCGCAGGTGAGTGTCGCACGCTTCTTTTTGGCGGGAAAACTGATTTTGCTGAATTTTTTTTAGACGCCCATTTCATCCTCAGGCGAGGTTCATGTCCTCCGGCGGCGGCAGGAAAGGCTTCCTCGGGGGGTTTCTGGACAATCTCAAGCAGGAACTGAGCAAGAACAAGGAGATGAAGGAGAACATCAAGAAGTTTCGCGAAGAGGCCAAGAAACTGGAGGAATCGGAAGCACTTAAGCAAGCCAGGAGGAAATACGTACGGTTTTACGTCTGACGTGATTTCCATATACACAAAGTGTCTTTACCCTGTTGCGAAATGTGCTTTTCTTTTGTGGCTGTCTTCCAGAAAACCATCGAGTCGGAAACGGTTAAAACGTCTGAGGTGCTGAAGAAAACACTCGGGACGATATCGGAGACGGTGAAGGAGGTGAGCGTGATTAGCGCTGGTTTCCGGCCGCCGCCGCCGCACAGCTTGACGCGCGATTTCTCTCGTTTCGGCGCACATCCGTATTTATGTATTCAATAAACGTGCTGCGATTTGCGTAAGTGCTGAACGGTGTGCCTTTGCCGAGTGTTTGCAGCGTTCGTCTGTTGGATTTTGATCAGATTTTATGTGAAAACACTCATTAAATGGCAAAACCGTGTTTTTTTTTATGCGTCGGTCAATTCACACGCCAATCGTAGGTTTTATTAATATTTTAAAGTATAGTTTTTCAATTAGTATATCTGTTTTCAATTTAATTTTGGACAATTGCTTAATAATATTGTGTGTTGTTTTTGGAATTCCGGTATTATTTTTTAATATACGTCTATATAGTTTTTACAAATTTTTATTTCCATTTCAGTACTATTATTTATTATATATATATATATATATATATATATATATATATATATATATATATATATATATATATATATTCAGTTGGCAACAACGAGCGAGCAGAAATTTTTGTTTTATTTGTATTTATTTATTTTAGTTCGAAAACCTTTGTTTTATTCCAACTGACCATTGATATTGTATATTTTTGTTATAATATAACTATGAACCCTCAGTCAGTTCTGAGAGATGGCCTGAATATTGGAATGCAACCATAAAAATAGTTAATTTTCGTCTGTTCATTTCAATGGCAACGCGGCTCTTAAAAGGCCGTTTCCTCAAAACGACTTCTTCCTCCGTTTCAGTGGCACTTACAAGCACCAAGTTTTACAGATTTATTCCTATCTGTATTCTAAAGGTTTTCACTGTGGGGTTTGCTCGTATATCATTTACTTGGTTAATCGCTGCACGGTTTCCCTCCGTAGATTTGAATTACTCTGCGTTATCTTGAAAGGCGAAGTTTTTCCTCGAGTTCAGGAGCACTTGCGCGCACCCCGTTTTAGAGTTTTATTCCCATTAGTTTTCTGAACATTTCTGCTGTTCTGTTTTTTAGATAAATACCACTCACCCGTTTTCGTTTTTACGTTTTATTCCTAAAAACTTGATTTCTGTTCCTAAAACGGTTTTTTTACGGCGATTAAAAGACGCATCCAAAATCCCTTCCCTAAAAACCCTTGACTCTAAATTGTCGACAAATTTTAACGAAAAATTCGAGCCTGGCTTTACAGATTTCTGCTCTGGAAATGTTCGCAAATTACCGTCGTATTTACGATATTGATACATTTAAGACATCGCTTCATGTGTATATTAAAAAAAAACTATTTAAAAAGCTTGCAATAACAAAATGTTGCTAAATGTAATAAATCAACTAGGAAGTATGGTGATTTGTGTTATTTTTTCGCACTATTCGAGTTGCGCAAATCGCTGAAAAGTCAGTTTTTTTCTCCTCAGGGTTTGGAAGAGGTCGGCCGCTCGGACATCGGAAAGAAAATCAAAGAAGGCATGGAGGAAGCGGCCAAAACGGCCAAACATTCGGCGGAGACAGTGTCTAAAGGTGGAGAGAAAATCGGGAAGACCGGAGCCTTTCGGGCGATATCTCAGGTCCCGATCATGACGTAGAGTTTTCTCGTCGTAACATAATGCTGACTCCGTTAAAGGCTGTGGCTTTGTCTGTTGTGGCGGTTTCAAGTCTTGTTGTTGTTCTCAGGGTGTGGAGAGCGTCAAGAAAGAGATCGGTGACCTGGGACAGATCGGCCCGTACCGGCCGCCCACCAGACTGAGGAAGAGGAGCGACTTCTCATCGAAGGCGGGAAGCGCGGAAGACAAAGTCTTCGAGGCCAACGAGTAAGTCACTTATGACGAGCTGGTTAGTTTTTTTTTTTTATGACGTATTTTTGCTGCATATCATTTGGAAAATAACGTATTTTCCATTTAATGTTTACATCGAATCATGCATTTATATAGTTTTCGTTCTTTTTGTAATAATTCATATCGATAATAGACCTTTAATTGCGTGTTGGTGTGTATATCGGCGTCATATTGCGCATTAAATGGCGCAACACGTTCATTTTTTATTATAACTATTAATATTTAGTTGTTCGATAACATTAAATGTACAATAGGGCATCTAATTGTTCTTAAAACATTTAATCTTAATGGTGTGTTTCTGTTGAAGGGAGGCGATGGGTGTGGTGCTGCACAAGGACTCTAAGTGGTATCAGCAGTGGAAGGAGTTCAAGGACAACAATGTTGTTTTTAACAGTGAGTTTGACCGAAATGCTCGCGTGTGATCAGTAGATGGCGCTGTGCCTCAGGGATCTGCTCTGTTCAGGAGAGGCTCTGGATCTTATTTGTGTGGAAGAGTTCACTGTTAATGAGAGGCTCGTTGAGCGCCGTGGTAACGAGTCGCCGTCGGCTACGCGCCGGTTTTCGTTTCGAGGTCGAACGCGTGTCGCCCGAAGCGTGACGGATTTGTTTTAGCGTCAGATTGTTGCGCTGAGAGAAAGGCAATATGTGCCGTGTTGTTATCCTGAGTCACTTCATGTGCCGTCCTGCTCCCAGGGTTCTTTGAGATGAAGATGAAGTACGACGAGAGCGACAACGCCTTCATCAGAGCGTCCCGCGCCGTCACTGACAAGATGACTGACATCCTCGGTAAAAACACCACCGCATTTCTGCTTCGCTTCACAGAGAGAGAGAGAGAGAGAGAGATGGGTGGATGGATAGATAAAAAGAAATATGGATGATAGATATGAATGGATAAATAAATGGAGCGATAGATAAACAGAAAGATAGATAGATAAACAGAAAGATAGATAAACCGATAGATGGATAGATAGACGGAGTGAAATATTGATGATATGTATGAATGGATACATAAAAGAAATATGGATGATAGATATGAATAGATAGATAAACAGAGCGATAGATAAACCGATAGATGGATGGATGGATGGATAGACAGACGGAGCAAAATATTGAAGATATGAATGGATAGATAAACAGAGCGATAGATAAACAGAAAGATAGATAAACCGATAGATGGATGGATGGATAGACGGAGCAAAATATTGATTATATATATATGAATGGATAGATAAAAGAAATATGGATAGATAGATATGAATAGATAGATAAAAAAAATATGGATGATAGAGATGAGTGAATAGATAAATGGAGAGAAATGTGGATAGACAAATAGTTGATGGGTAGTTGGGTAGACAGATTGGTAGACCCAGAGTAAGCAGGGAGATGGAGGGATAGATAGTTGGCTAGACAGACGGATGGATGGACAGATGTGTCTTCTGCTCTTCTCAGGCGGCTTGTTCTCCAAAACGGAGATGTCCGAGGTTCTGACCGAGATCCTGAAGGCGGATCCGACCTTCGACAAGGACTCGTTCCTGAAGCAGTGCGAGCGGGACATCATTCCCAACATCCTGGAGGTGAGGCGCCGAACTCCCAGCACGCTTTGCACCTTGCACCCCAGAAAACTGACCCTTCGCTCCGTTCGCAGGCCATGATCCAGGGAGAGCTGGACGTCCTGAAGGACTGGTGCTATGAGGCCGTGAGTGTCCCTGGAGCCGACGCACAGCAGGTTCTGGTCTGAGCGTGGCGGCCTAACGCCGGTTCTTCTCTGGTCTTGTTTGCAGACGTACAGTCAGCTGGCGCACCCCATCCAGCAGGCCAAGGCCATGGGTCTCCAGTTCCACTCCAAGATCCTGGACATCGATAACATTGACGTAAGAACCATCGGAAAGACGCGTAACATCCATCTGCTGCGTGCTAATGGCCCAGTAACTCCATCAGGGCGCCCCGATGGACGTATAATACAGAATAATGGGATATTGGATCGTCTGAATTCTATTATCATCATCATCATCTTCTTCTTCTCGTTTTGGTTGTTATTCGCTGTAGTTGGCGATGGGGAAGATGATGGAGCAAGGCCCCGTTCTCATCATCACCTTCCAGGCTCAGCTGGTGATGGTCATCCGTAACGTGAAGGGTGAAGTGGTGGAGGGCGACCCGGTGAGTGAGCGCTAGCGCTAGCGGTGACGTTAGCCGCTTGACGCACCTCTGGAGCCGCCGAGGCCGAAGCGGCCGGCTGTAAATCTGCTCAGAGGCCAAACGTAACGGCACACCAGGGACGCGTCGGCGCTTGGAGTTTGTCGTTAATTTTCGCCCTCGAGTCGCAAACGTCAGACGGTCGTGGATATTAAAAACTCGTTTTATTTCACACGGCCGAAGTGGCTGTCCGGGTGAAAAGTTTGTTTTCAGTTTCGACATAAGTAAAGTGCAAAATGTCTCAATCATATTAGCTCTTCTCAAGTTAGGTCATATTTAACCCTAAAATAATAATAATAAAAAATACATAGCTTATGTATATATAGTAAAATAAAATGGCACATTTCTCAATAATATTTAGTTTAATAATATTTAAATATTAAATTATAGAATGTATATATATATATATATATATATATTATAATGAAAAATTTATTATTTTTAAAGTAAAATATAAAAATGATTTAAATACTAAATAATATTTAAATTGCTTAAATACATAGTAAAATGTGATTGAAATATTATTAATAATAGAAAAAAATAGAAATATTTATTTTTTTATTTTATAAGATTAAATATTTCATAACATTAAACATGCAAAAATAAAACCTGTTTATAGAGCCATTATATAATTATTTATTTAAATTCATTTATTTTAATTTTGGATAGATGGAATTAAGCAAGTTCCCTCATAATACGTTTATATTATATTTTAAAAATGTAAACTCTTAATGCCAAAAAAAAAAAATACAGAATAGAATACCATTTTTTTTAAATTTTGTTTTTAAAAGTATGTTTTGTATGAAATTCGTTGTATCTGTGCGTTCCACAGGAAAAGGTTCTGAGGATGATGTACGTTTGGGCGTTGTGTCGAGATCAGGACGAGTTGAACCCTTACGCCGCCTGGAGACTCTTAGACATCTCCGCTTCCAGCACTGAGCAGATCCTGTAAACAACGGCTTCCTCAAAGCGGACATGAGGGGAGGGACAGGGGCGTGGCTCGACTGGGGCCGGGGCCACACACATAGGCTTGTTTTACATAACTCCGCCCCCCGCAGTTTCTTCCAGAGCTCTACCACGAATCACAGGGTTGTTCACGGTGAGCCAAAATGGCCGACGCTTGGACTCACGCCATTGGACCGAATCCCCATCAGTCTGAAAGACTAAGAGACTCGTTTTTGTTTGTGCGTATTGTCTGTTTATCTGTTCGGAAACGAATATGTAAAGTCGAGTGGTTATCAAGTGCCATTCTACCAAGCTATCAATAACAATGTTGAACAGTAATAATTATAATAAAAGTACTTAATTTCTATTGGATTGAATCTGAAGATAACTAACCCCCCCCAGTCATCTTAAACCAAGATACAGTCTGGAATTGTTGGTAGATGTCTATTTATTGAACATTTGGTTCAGGTTATGTAGTTTTATCAATGTCAGATTGTATCTTTAAGACTGGCCTTAACGCTTTCTTCTTCAAAGCGTTCCAACGAATCGCTCATTAAGCCACCAGTTAGTATTTTTAAATCATTTTGGCCTCAGTTATGTGGGGCTAAAATAGCAGTTCCTTCAAAATGACAATAAGACGATGGATTGCAGTTCGATTTTCCTGCTGTATGAAAATGAATTGTAGAACTTGATCGTAAACGTATAACGTATATTAAAAATATTCCACGCCTCACTACAAAAGATGTGTTATTTTGGTTTGACCCTTTTCCCAAAAGGTAAGGCGATATAAAATGGCCAATAATATAAAAGCAGTTCATAGTACTTGAAATGTTAATCCATATGGTTGTTGCGTATTACTTTGCCGATGCACAGGATGTAATTCTATTCTGAAAAAGTTAGCTCATTGGCTAACATTGATTATAGCATTGAATGTTTTGTTTGGTTATTTATTTTTTTATAACACATTTTATGTTATTAAATACTAGCCAAATGCCATTGTTTATCACTCTTTTATTTGACCTTGCCACATGAGGCTTTACTGCTCCTATTGAATATACAACAGAAAAATACAAGCTACTCGATTTAAAGACGTTTACAAAAAAAGTTGAATATACAATCGATATAGTAGCTGCTCCATTTTAAGTAGTCGAAGCTAATGTTTTGTTAGTAGTGTTACTAACTGCTTTTAAAAGATACATTTTATTAGAAAGGACATAGCTACACAATTCTAAGTTAATTTACTTTTTTAAAAAGCGCTAGCTATGCCACAAGGCTAGCTAAGCCACGAGCTAACTGCATTAAAAAGTACATAGCTAGTCCATTTAAAGTGGTATATCATACTAGCAAAAACTAGCTAACTGCAATGAAAGCTACTCAAAACAGTTGATACTTTTAAAATTCATTTAGTTACGGTACTAGCTCACTAAAATGAACGTACGCACAACACATTCAACACATTGAATAGCTACTTATAAGGTATAAGCTATTTTTAAGAACCAGTTAGCTACATGCTATTAGAAAAGCAAGCTAACTGTAACAAAGATCTAGCGGTTAAACTGTAAGTTTGCCCTTTTTTAAAAAGCTGACCAAAAAACTAGCACTAGCACATCTTCACCTAGCAATAAACGCAATTTTGTAGCATTATTGCAGCTAGCTAGTCATTCGCACGGTTTTTAAAGGGTAGTTTGACTCCAAAACCACTTTAAATCAAGTGGCTTGCAATTTAGCATGCTATAATTTTAGTTTTTCAGACCCGAGACAGAAAACAAATGTCTCTCCTAAGGTACGTTTGCGTTAGCAGCTGGCTTATCTCCTGTGTAGCCTAAGCATACATTGTAAAACTGCTTATTCAGTTTAGCAGCTAATTTTGCAGAACTGCTGGCAGTGTCTGACCGTTTACCTACACAGTGAGCGAGAAAATGCTGTTATGTAATGTGTTTCAGAGAATGGCTGTCTTCAGGTTTCTGTGGGCAGATGCTCGCCAACGTGCAACGCTGGCTCCACGAACGTGGGTGCGCCGTTTTGACACGGTCAGATTTATTGCCTGGGCTCTGGAAACGTGGAGGAAGCCGTGATAAACAGGCCTTCCCATTTGTTCATCCATTCATATGTCCCCATGACAAGCGCGTATGTTTGGTGATGGATCTCCTCGGCTTGAGGAGAGCGCTGAGGTGTGCGCTTATGCGTCCTGAAGTTTGCCTGCGTCCGCAGATGGATGGTCTGAATGTGCGGTTGTGACCCATCACAGTGAAGAGGCCTACAGAAAATACACAAAACCCAATGAGGTGATATCCAGAAATATAAGACAATCCTCAAAACATCAAGTCCAGCAGCCATTACTGGCCTTATGCCGATGAAAATGTCTTAATTCTCTCTTCATCTTCATAGTGTTCCCTATATGTCGATAAACACTCGCTTGTCCAGTGCCTCGGTGGGCCCTGCTTGATTTAATGGAACCTGGAGATTTCTTATAAAAATGAAGTCGATTATCATAAGGCGGGCGACGGCTGAGAGAGACTCTTCTGCACCTGTTTTCCCAACCTCCAGCTGTCTGATTTACGCTCATAGATTAGCTGTCACTTCCACGGAGCAAGCAAACGCCTGAGAGGGCGTAAGTAACTGCCCTGGGGTAAGATAGGAAGATATATATATATATAGAGAGAGCCGAACTGGGCATGCTCACATCTACGCCCACTTCCCACAAGGTCTGCCACCCCATTAGGCTTGTTTTCCAGACACTCAAGCCTAATTTCCCGCTTCCTGTTGGTTTCTTGGATCAGGCTGTTCCTAGAGTCAACTAATCCAATCTCGGGATTCCTCAGGGGTTTCCACATGCTTTCCAGAATAATCTATATGAAACGCACAAATGCCTATATAATTGCATAGCTTTAACTTTTAAGTGCTTTAAACGGAGTATGCAGTTATTTATTTTTACTAGTGGCTTGCAGTGCTGCTATCTATACATCAATAGTGATCTGAGTGATAACGTTCACCCTTTTTAACTTCATTTTGTTCAGCTGTGTTCATCTACTTCTCCCATCTGCTTTTTTTGTTTACATTGGCTCACTCTATATTGACCGATGCAATCAGATACAACAATATTTTCTCAAATATCTATTACACTGATAAACTGAACGCTCACTATAATGTTTCTTGCATGCTTTCAACTGATTTCCTGTCGAACTGTTAACTGATGGCAATGCTCTGTTTCAAATGTAGATAATTAAGCTACAAAACTCAAAACTGCTTCTTTTCCCCATCTAACATGCATTTTGAGCATATTTGCAGCTCATCATATTGTATAAGCATGGCTGAAGTTACGAAAAACTGAGCAAGAGACGAAACAAATCACCTGAGTGGGTCATTTATGCTGCTTGCAATTCACTAAAAACCTGATCAAAAGAACCATTCATTTTCGAAAGTAAACATTGCTTATAATGATTTAAAAAAGCAAAATGATTCACTGTTTCAAACAGCTCCACTCAGATCACTTATTGTGAATCATTTGATTCAAATCAGGACTCGGAGCTGGTTTAATCATATCACAAATTAAATTGTTTGCAGTTCAAGCTCCGAATCTGAAATGATTAAGAATCTATATTTGGGACTTTGGTGCAGGTTCGTGAATCAGTTGATTCAGATCGGGACTTCAGAGCTTGAATCATTTGATTCAGAGTGGGTTTGCGAATAATTTTGCGAGCTGAATGATTTGTGATCCAAAGTCCCAATCCAAAATGATTCTTCAGATCTGGAGTTCGGAGCGCAGATCGAGCGCAGATCATTTTATTTAGTCCAGGACTTTGGTGCCGGTTTAATGGATAATTTTTCAATGATCAACTCAACTCAACTCATTTGAGTGTCTGAATTGTATTACAGTCACGTCCAGGTTGTTTTGGTGAAATTTGGAGTAGGCTAATCATCAAAGAGAGCACTATAGTTTAGACCTCCACTATAGTCTCCACCAATATCCAGCAACTACTAAATTGTCCTTAGCAAAGTTCACAAGCACCCATAAAGATTTCCTAAAAATGCTATAGAACTGGTAATGCCATTGTTAAAATAACCAAACCATTAAATTCACAGTATGACATCTATTGGAGATCATCTTGAGGAACGTTCCGAGTTTCGACGGCTGTTTGCCATGTTTTTAGGCTGGAGTTGAATTTACACCAGCAGAAATCTCAAGCCCTGACAGAAACAAGTCGTCCTCCGCGTTAAAGCCGTGACAAATTGCCATCCTGAAAGCCACTAACAGGAGGACCGCAGGCAGAGGACTTACTGATCAATAGAAACCGGATTTGCCATTGTTTTCGTCCTCCGAAGCACAGCCATAGATCCTCATAAAGAATCTGCCGCTGGGATGAGGCGATGGCCGTGTCTGCGGGGACTGTTCGTTTCATTTCGGGCCGAGGAGACACCAACGCGGGCTCATGAGGAGACCGTATGCGGCTCCACAGCGGAGAATGTCTAAATGCCTGTCGATTTGCCACTAATGGGCTGTCTCTGAGTAATGGCTCGTCTCCTTGACCTCCGACCTAACAGTATAGCTCTCCTAAACATTAAACAATTATTTACTTATAGTGACTCACAAAACAGCCTAAAGGTCTAATAAATGAGCTCTGGAGGGGGCTCATTAGCGAGCTGCTAAATGAATGCCAACGCTGAGGCTAATTTGCATATGCAAATTACCATGCTTGCGTGTGTGTGTGCAAGCGTATGTTCTTGACAGGTCTGTGAAGAGACTCTGGGTTCATCAGTGTGTAGTGTACAAACAAGCTTGACCTTTCTTTTCGAGTATGAACCAAAGGCAGGCCTTTTTTTAATTCAGTGATGAACAAAATGTCCTTTTTTTGGCTGGTCCAGTTAAACACTGAGTGAAGAAACAAGAAAAAAGATACATTTAACGTTGCTTCCGGTTCAGTTGTCTCATTGGGTTGTCTCAATATTCATATTACATACTGAAAGAATACTAAAAGAACGAATTAGTATGGTAAAATTCTGTTCTGAAGCAAGTGAAAAGATTTAAAATCTTGTAAAATTTTGTAGTATATGTAGACATACTATACTTATACATTAATGGACAAAACTATTGGCGCCCCTTGGTAAATATGATCAAAGAAGGCTGTGAAAATTAATCTGCATTGTTAAACATTTTGAAAAATCTCAAAAATTTCAAAAAGGGGGAAATATCATTATGAAATAAATGCTTTTTCTCTAATACACATTGGCCACTATTAACAGCACCCTTTTATTTAACACTTTTTGAAACCATTTGCCAGTTTAACAGCTCTAAATATTCTCCCATAATGCCTGACGAGGTTAGAGAACACCTGACAAAAGATCAGAGACCATTCCTTCATCCAGAACCACTCCAGAACTTTAACTTCACAGCTCTATGCTGCTGCTTCTTCTCCTCAGCTCACCTCAATCATTTTCTACAGGGTTCAGGTTTTGTGTCCAGCGACCCATTTTTGTGTTGTTTTTGAGGTTTGAGTTTGGATTACTGTACAGTTGGAAGATCCAAACATGGCCCATTATATGATTTCTGGTAACTTACTGATTTTTTTTTTGTCTGTTGGTACTTGATACCATCACGAGTCCATGATGTCATGTGTCTAAACAAGATGTCCAGGACCTCCAGCAGAAATATAGACCCACAACATCAAAAATGCATAAGTTTATCTCATTGTACACATGGGGTACTTTTCGTTAACCAAACCCGTCTCGGGCGTTTGCTGCTAAAAAGGTCTTTTTTAGTTTAATCCAGTTCCAGTTATGCTGGAGTTCGTTTTTGGATGAGCTAGGAGAATTCTTCTTGAAACCCTCTAAAACAACGTGTGATGTTCGACAAATTTTGTACGTTTTTTAAGACTCAACTATTTTCTATACTAATTTTCCAGCTGTTGTCTTTGGAGAGTCAAACTCGCATTAGGACGATATAGACACACATTCTCTTCCAGGCAGTTTCGTAACATTTTATGTATGAATTAAATGTTAATTCTAACATTTTAGAATTTTGATGGAAAATCAAACTATTGCCCTGATAGTGGAAGTGTGAACGTCACTAATTTACAAAACTCAATGATCTTTTCCTGATTGTGATGGACGATTAAGGGAATTCAATCTTTGTTTTCCCTCCTATTTATATTTCTGTTAAACGGGAAGACATGGCTGGATACTTCCACTCCACCCTGGAGTGCTCAAAAATGTGAATACGAATGGGAATATATATATTTTAGATATTTTGGCCATACGAATTTCTAGGGGTGCCAATAATTATGTCCATTGTGTATTTGAGAAAAGCATCTATTTCATAATGATATTTCCCCCAATTTAAAATGTTTATCATCCAATGAGAGGTAAGTTTTTCGTGGATTTTGAAGAAAATATAAGATCAACCGAATTAGCAATGCAGATTAATGCATATTTACCAAGGGTGCCAATATTTTTGGCCATTGACAGTACAGTGAAAAGAAAAGATATTCGTAAAGCCTTCACATTATGTGTTTTTAGACAAATAAATGAATGTTCATTGCTTTTAAAAAACAACCATGTGGTTTATGTTTAAAGACTTGATGTGTATATAACACGCTGCCCTCCATCATTGAGGCTCACGCTTGAGGCATAAACGTCAGCAGGACTAGTCTTAATGTTAACTGAGTTTGCTTGTGTGTGTAAATGTAGAGGGTGACGGATTGCGCAACGCCGTGTCTGTTGGGATGAATAGCCTAGTCGCATTAGAGTCGCAGTAGCCCAAGATGAGCGTCGCTTACTGGCCTATGAAATCTGCAAGGTCCTGCTCTACATGATAAATGAGCTATAATCTGCCATAAAGCATATTATAGTCATGTCGCATGATAGATAACAAGACAGAGAAGAGGAAAGGGGTGGGGGGGGGGAGACCGGGATATTTAAGAAGCCAGGATAAAATATGAAAAGAGGGGAAATTTAAAACCCAGACAAAAATATCAGAAAATCAACCCCCTTCTCGCTCTCTCTTTAAATTACTGATGAAATGTGGAGATCTAATTTAAATTTTTAATGCCTCACATCCAGGTTGGTGCTAAATAAAGATCCGCTTTGCAATCACGAAATCGCTTTGATCTTTTAATTCGGGAGATCCTGACGTTTCCTTTAAACCCAAGGGATCCCGTGGCCACGTCACTCTCAAGAACAAAAGTCAATTTTGGTCTGTGATTGAATTAGACGTGATCAATAACATAGTTTAGTTCGTGCGAAATCCACGTGCTGCTCGCGAGTGACACGCCTGTGCATTATTTATAGCCCAGCGCTCCCACAATGGCGGTAATTATGAAGAAAATGGCATTTAATTATTTCACAGAACTGAGTAAAGTTTGGGCAATAAATCACTCCGCGATGGTCGTGATATTCGGGGACTCGAAATTTGACAAATATATAAACATGTTACGGGTGCAGCGGTTTTTACCTAATTTACTTCCGCGCATCTCGTACCAAGCAAATTATTGTAAATGCTGGTATGTAATGTTTGCGTCCATTACGCGTTCATGCAATATTAACAATCTCATGCATATCCGATGGGGCCGGGTTCAAAAACGAGCGCTTTGTTTTCCAAGGAAACGCATAAATCCTCCAAACTCAATTCCCAAGGTCATTGAGAGACATAATGTGTTTATCGCCTGGCTGTTTCGCTCGTAATAAAACCATTCCCAATGGAATATCGGGATTGATGGATGTCTACGGGATATTGATCGATACCTGCTGGCCTTCTGGAAGGAGGGAAATGAGTGACCATTAGTCCAACTCAATTCCACGAGCTCCGAGCGCTGACGGCGGGACTCTATTTCACAGCGGGCCATGACACGACTCAACAACGCCGCAGGGCGCTTGCGGAAATGTGTCTGAATCAAGCGCTTTGGCTGGCCGTTATGAAAACCACCCGTTACGAGAACGGTTGAAGACGTTCTGGTCGTCTGCAGGAGCCTTCAAGAGCGGATCTGTAAAACTAAAGATTGAATTTTCCCTAAAAACGTTGGTTAGATGTTTTCAAACTGAACGCAAACTCTCTGTGATGCTTTATTTTAGCAAATACACGCGAAAATCTCACTAGTCTCCCAAGTAGCACATTTCTTTTATAAAAACGTTCTGAGAACGTTGTCCTGAAATTTCCTAAAATGCTGAAATGTTTGTTCGCGAAATGTACCATCTTTACTTTTACTCAAAATATAACAGCATTTGAACGCTTATTTTAAAGCGTTACATTCGAAAAGAATAAAGTCACTGTCTCTCAAAAGAAAGAATCGTCTCTGAATCATTGAAATGAGTTATTTATAAAACGAGTCCCGAGCCGTTTAATGGTGACGTCAAAGCGAATAAGACAATTAAAGTGTTTTTTGACCTTGCGTGTTGTTTAGGACTTCCAAAACAAAAATATGAACCATTCACAACCCATAGGGGCACTTTAATATTATAGGAATTTAATATAATCTGAGAATTTATTAACGCGGTATTTAAAGGTTACAGAAACGTTCTACGAATGTTTTTCTAGTTGCGATTAAAACGTTTTTACAAACTTTATTTGTAACATATTTTCAACGTCCTAAGAACGTTCAAACTGTCTCGCTGCACTCGTAACGTCGGGGTTACAAAACGTTTATCAAACATCCCGCGAACACTCGAAAAATGTTGACCTCAGAACGTTTTCGCTCAACGACATCAAATATTAATACGTTTAAAAAAAAAAGAACATTCTATAAACAAACTTCATCAACTTTTGCATGACTCTGTGAACATTAGTAAAAGTTATTTGTTAGGTGGCTAAGCGTTAGCAGGATAGCCAATCAGCGGCCAATCTTCTGAAACAATGGCCCACACGTTTTTGAAAGGGTGAGGTTGCCAAATGTAAAATAAAATAACCAAGAAGAAAAAGAGGTGATTGAGTTGTTTATTATTCATTAGCTTGCCAAGGAAGTGACCCACAGGCGCCTTCCTCCTGTCAGCATGGTCTGGTTCAGCCCTCATCATTTGAGCAGTGAATCTCACTCAGAGATATGGGTCTGACTTGTGGTTTTATAATCTTATCGTCCAGCAAAAACCACCAGATTTGTGGCTTTGCTTTCCGGTTAACGTTTGAAACGAAACGTTAACCCGTACAGCCCGTGCCTTCGTAAAAGCCGTGCGTACACGTCTCGAGGAAAAGGAGAGCGCTCGGAGACCTGTAAAGGTTAATGAGGTGCGTTTTGCGCGCGAAGGAGTCCGCGCTCGTCACGGAAGAAGGCGCGCGTGCGGCCGGAGGGGGCGACGGTAACGACGCCCCACGGATCTCATTATCAGGGTTATTGATTCGATCAGCCCACCTGCTTTCGCCGCGACACTCCGACGGCTTTCTCTTTTTAACGGGCAGCGCGCTGCGAGAGTTTCCTCTGAGGAACCGCCCGGTCCTTCACCGGCTCTTGCCTGCAGATGTTAAAACGGACGTCTGCGCACGTGCTATCAATGAGAGTTCGTTCAAAGCATGTAGAATAGAAATATTTACGGAAATGTATAATTTTACGTTTTTTTTTTTAAATACGCACTTATTAAAGCTATGGTGCGCGCATTAAATCGCTCTAGAATTCTCGCGATATGTCACTCGTGCGGATAAAACATCACGTGATGAGGAGTGTGCACATAAATAACAACACGGATGCGTCAGCAAGCTTAAAAATGTTCAACTTTCGCAAAAAAACTAAAGTAAATATCTCGTTTTTTAGCAATCGATTAGCCCGAACTGGCGGCCATGTTTGTGCGCAAGATGGCGCGAGCGTGACAGAAGTGACGCGGACGCCATTTTCTGGAGAAATGCGGTAATGGCGTACGTTGTTCGCCAAAAGATGCTCAAAAGTAGCGTTCTTACAACTTTTAAAGTCGCCATGTCAATGTGTCACATTTAAATAAACTACATTTTTAAAGTTCAGGTTAGCACAACATCGCATTTTAGCTAGCTAGGGTTTGCGATTTTACTTTACTTTGACTTCACGCTCCGAAGGTACTTTAGTCTGACCCCACGATATTGTCTTTGGACGTGTCTGAGAAGCGGTTGCAGTTGAAATTAAATGTTGAATCGTTTGCCTAATGAATCAGTTTCCGGCTGGCGTGCCGGTGGCTTTGGCCAAAGCTTTCAGCGAGGAACATTATAATCTCTCTTCAGAAAAAAACATACTTCATCGCACAGGACAGGTTTGGAAGATCTATTCGAATCTGTTAATTAGCGCTTGAGTAATTCGCGCATTTACCGGCATCAGAGAAAAATTAACGACGAGAGAAACCGATGGGGTAATTTAAGGAGATTAGTTTCCATCTTGCCAACGCACCTCCATGCAGGCTGTGAGGGTTCACAGAGACGGATCTGGGCCGTCTGACCTGCGGGAGAGGCTGGCGTCCGCGAGCGAGGATTGGCAGGATGCGGCGTAGATGGCAGCCGGTGCTGCAGATGGCCGAGTCGCCACCTTCGCTTGTGCTGGGAGCAAGTTCTGGAGGGTTACGGCCTACAGAGTCAAACTCTAACCTCCGGTCGGACTGGGAGCCTCAATGCAGTTTGATGTTTTTTTTTACCATAAGTACCGCACTTTTTTTGTGTGATGCGTGTTTGTTTATTAGCATCTTAGCTGGTTTCCGTAACGGGAAGGTTAGCGTTTTGGTTCTAACGCCTAAAAGTAGCCATTATGGAGGAAAAAACTTCTAAAGATTCTAAAAAGATCCTAAGAACGTTCTCGGGATGCTTTTTCGCTTTATTCCCAACAAAATAAAGAAACGGATGCCCTGGGAGCGCTTGCAGTCGAAGATAACAGTGCCATCTCCGATGTGAGTAAAACATCTTAATCTTTATTTTGCTCCTGTTTTCCAGTAAATAAATAAATAAATAAATACATTTTGTGATTATTAGTCACCCTCATGCCATTGCAAACCTGCAGCTTTCATTTATTGAAGATATTTGAAAGGATTTTGGTAAAAAATTAAGAAAAAACGTATTCGGCCCCATGTTTTTCGCTCATGTTCTTTTTGAAACCATATGATTGCTAATGTTCTTCAAAAGATCTTCTCCTGTGTTCTGCAGAAATAAAAAGTTGTGCAGGTTTGGACCATTACTATAATTGAATTAAATACATTAATTCTTGATATATCTGAGTAACGCCTTCATTCACATTCAAATAAGCGTTGAGTAATACTCTATTATTAGAGCTAGACTTTATTTTTTCCCTCTTGTGGGTTGTATTCTGGGTGTGTTAAGTGCTAGTTGGTTTAAGGCCTTTTCTTTGATCCCATCATGTTTTGTCTGGATCTTCATTCGTTTGCGTCGAGTCCTTTGGGAAGGATCCACGTTATGTAATCGGGTGGATGTGGTTTCTCGTTGGCAACAGATGGCCGGTGCTGTCGCGAACAGATGGGGGGCCACGCTGATCACAGGGGGGTGTGTTGTGTTGTTTATTTCTGAGCAGTCAAAACATAATTGTTATGACACTTCGCATGCACCCCTGAAGCCGGCGACTCTTAAATAAATGTATATTTAGTAAAAAAAAAAAATGGAAAAGTATACATGTGATTGAAATGTATTGAAATGCCAGAAAAGCTCAAGTTCTGTCTGTAAATAAACAATAATTAAATAAAAGCTATAATATATATATATATAGCTCAGGTTCTATCTGTAAATAATAATTAAGAGCTGTATCAAAAATGTTATATATATAATTAATATATTATATATATATATATATATATATATATATATATATATATATATATATATATATATATATATAATATACATTAAAATAGGTACATTAGATTTTATTTATTTTATTAATATTTTATACTATTTTAACTGCATTTGTTAGCATTAACAAATAACATCTTAATCCATGCCCAGTTGAATATTATTTGTTCATGACTTATTAATAATCCGATATTTATTTATGAAGCCCCGCTGCGTTCACGCCGCTTTATCCTGGTGAATGACGCTGAAAGAAAACGCCGTTCTCCGCTCTGATTGGCTGGCGCGGTGCGCGCGGGCTCTTTTTAAGAGCAGGTCGCGCGCCCGCTCGTGAGCGCGCACCGGCTGAACGCGCCCAAGTTTCGCGGCGGACGCGGACGCGCGGCTCTCCTCGCAAATCGCTCTCGGTACCGAACAGGTGAGCCGTTACTTTATTCCGTGTGTCGTTTTCATCCCGTTTGACGCGCGTGCGAGGGGCGATTTAGACGCGAGGAGCGTTTTGAAAGCTTTATGCGTTCAGCTCGGGCGAAATAGCAGGGTTTTTTCACTAAATAACGCGGATGTCGTAGAGGAAAACTTCAGCTCGGTCGCTCGTTTTCAGTCGAAAATGTAACTTAACCTTGAGGAAAACAAGATTACCGCGCGTGTTAGTTTATAGCGTTATGATAGATGAAAGAAAAAAGTATGAGAAAGTAGGCTGCCATATTTAATAAAATAGCATTATTGTATTTTTTGAAGTATTCAATCTACCAGTGCTAGTTATTTATGTGTATTTTTTTTTTGTATGTGACCCTGTACCAAAAAACTGTTATTTAAAAAAAATTTGAATATATATATATATATATATATATATATATATATATATATATATATATATATATATATATATATATATATACACACACACATCACCTGAAAGCTGAATAAATTATATTTCCATTGATGTATGGCTCGTTTGGACGATGTTTGGATAAAATTATTTGTAAATCTGGAAAAAATACTGGGAAAATTGCTTTTAAAGTTATCCAGAAGAAGTCCTTAGCAATGCATGGGACATTATCTTTACTTAATATCCTAATGGTTTTTGGCGTGACAGAAAAAGCTCTACAATCTACAAATATACCCTAGTTACTCTTATTTGTGCTTCAGGGTCACATATATGACCTTATATCACTATATAAACATGCAAAATGAATGTAAAATTGCAATATTCGCTTGTTATTGCCGTTAGACCGTTCTTTTGGACCACATTAGCACTTTTTGGTTCACTTGCATGATCACATTTTGTGCTTTAATCCTAATATTATGTAGAAAACCTCTCGTTTTTAGGGGTGATGGCGATAACGCGCTCCATTAAATATTAAGCTCTTTTCTAACGCCGTAATATATATTAACAACCTTGAGGTTTAATCCATATTTTATGAAAGTCCGCGGCTTTATATCGAACCCGACGCACAGAATTGGTATAAATCACGGGTTGCGTGGCCAAAGTCTGAAATAATGCAGTGATCCGCTTTTAATAAAATAAGATGATGTGGCACAGAACCCATCGTTTTTCTCGTTGGGAAACTTTTGCTGATCTGCTTCCATTGGGTTAGACCCACAAAGCGGCGCTGTAAAGATCAGCGTCATCAATCTCGGTCGCAGAAACAATTCGTGAGGTTTTCGGTGCAAAAATAGCACGCGCTTCAATCAAAATTAATTACAGAGTCGGGCACGCGCTTGAGCCTGAGGTGACAATCAAAATTAATTACAGAGTCGGGGCAGTTACGCCGGGAAAAAATGAGCCTGAGGTGACCTTCTCAATGGGGTGGCGAGGTTGAGCGTAAGATGACACGCCTCTTAAACTTAACGAAACTTCAACATTGGCGCTAAAACGTCATTTATGGAATACGTTTTCTCTGGATGTTCCTGCTACTTTTCCAGAGCGTTCAGAGAACGTTCGGTGCTAACGTTCTTGCGATGTTTGCGGAATGTTCCCTGAAGGTTACAACCAGAGAAGACCTGGACGTTTTAAAGTGTTTCGTAAACATTGAATAGCAGCGTTCTTGTTTTGCTTACGTTTCTTTCGCGTTTGCATAAAAGGAAACAGACTTTTCTTAAAACACTACATTTTACTGTCGAATGTTGAGATAAATTTGAATTACGAACGATTTTTGAAAAACGTTTTCAAAGGTTTTAACAAGGTAACAAGATTTTCACTGAATATTTTTCCTAATTTGGAAGCGTTAAGGGACAATTTCGTTTTAGCTTTTCGGAATACGTTCAGAATATATAGTGTTTTTATAATTGACAGTAACTTTTTAAAAACAAACAAAAAAAACACTTTATTTAATGTTCGGCGAAATTCTAAAATTGAAAGTTGCTTTAACTCTCGCATAACCGGGGCGAAAAATACATTTTGAGCATTCATAAAATCACCTTTTTAGTGTTTGAACATTTCAATTGTCACGTTCCCATAATGTTTGCAAAACGATCCAATTTAATGTTTACATCACCATGAAAAAATACATGAACATTTTAAAAAATGTACATTTGGAACATTGAGAACATTCCAAAAATACCACCGTTTTTATTTAATTGTCACTTATGACAGTGTTTTGAACGTTCGGAGAACCTCCAGTCGTATCGTTCCCACGGTGTTTGACGCTCAGAACTTGGGTTTTCAAAACCTTTTACAAATTGATGCTTTTAAACGTTAGGAGGAAATTCATTAGTAGCATATTTGCAAAAAAAATATATATAAATGAAATGGAAAAACTACGTGTTTACACGTCCAAGAAAAGAACGTTTTGTTAAACCTTTTAAGCAGGGGATGTTGTAGACATTGGTAAATGGTATCGTTTTTTTCGTCGGCGGGGTGTCACCAGCTTCGTGTTTTTTGACTCCGTGGAGAGATGAATCGGAGCTTTCAGGGCCGGATGTGGGCTCTGGCAAAACGATTGTTGCGTTTTCCTGGAATCGGCGTTTTCATTTCCATCTGTGGTGATTTAATAATCCGTCCTTAATGGCTGGTGTTCATCTGCGCTGGGATCTCCCGTTGTCAGGGTTCGGCTGGAGTCGTTTTATCTCCGTCTCGCTTTCGCTGAGCTTTGACGTGACGCAGCGTCTCTCTCTCTCTCTCCGTTCGTGTTTGAGGCCGGCGTTGGCTCTCCTCGGGCAGAGATCAGGCGTTATCCTTCTAGATTCAGGCCCCGCTGACCTTCCCACGGTCGACCCCGTGACCTCTGACCTCGCTGACATCAACCACACAAACCCGGCTGGATTCGCAGCCGCCTTCTTTTCAGCTTTTAGGCTGTTTTTTTTTACGAATCATACCAGACTGATTGCGCTCTATACTGATTCACAGAAGCAGTTTAAATGAATCAGATTTAATGAGTTAGATGACTCGTGTTGTTGTGCGTCAGATTAAAGGAGTATTTATTCACGAAACCAATAATGCTGCCACCTTCTGAATGAAAATATATTATTTTTAAAGTTACTGTTTTTCTAGGGCCGGACAATAGTTCGATAGCAGCATGTATCGCGATTTATAATTATTTTCTATAATAGTGATTTTTGAGCACATTGACGACGTTTCGATATACAGTCGGCGTTCCCACATTGATTTATTTGTGGCATTTGACTTCGTGGAATAAACACGAGCACGTTTCCAAATCGAACCGCAGTCCGGAGGTTCACATGAACGTATCTCTGAAGGGAACCCGCTGTCTGTTCACTTCTATCTGATGAAGTAGCGTTCGTCGACGATTTGCGTTTGATTACCGCCGTTCTTGGAGAAACCGCTAGTTTTAACACCCAGCGCCTCCTGCTGGCAGAAAATAAGCCCATCTCCAGCGACATTTTACCGTTTTTTTTGCTGTCGTTCAACTTTTTGTTGGTTTTCCGCAGCAACATCCAAAGATTCTGAGAATGTATTCCGATAAGAATAATCGGCCTACGCTACTTTGCCGAATTCTTTTTTTCAGGATTCGATGAACGGAAAAATCCGAAGATCAGAATGTATCCGAAATAAAAAGACTTTTACGAACGCTTAATTTCCTATCAAAAGCGGATGCTTAAAAATGAATTGAACAATTTAGCGATTTGCTAAAATTGATAAAAATTGACGATTTCGGATAAATGGTCTTCATGTGATATGAAGAAATGGTCAAGTTGCTCAATACTTTGAACCCAGTTATGTGAATCAGGTTAGAGTTGAGTGTAGTCATGTAGTCCCGTCCGTTCGTTGAGGACGTCCCGCTGAGGACCGGCTCTGTCCGAGGCGCTCACTCACTGCCATCTCCTCTGTCCGTCAAACGCTCCCGCGGCTCAATAATTCATGCTTTGATTTGGGATGTGAATTAAAGACGTCAGGAGTGCTGACGGATCGCTTCCTCACGGTCTCCACAGGCCGAGCTAACGCTGACCCGTTCAGACTGATCTGGGCCCGGCCGGTGCTGGGCTGGGAAAACAAATCGATGCGTCGCCAATTCGACAAATCCTTTTTTTTTTTTTTTTTTGCATGGCGATTCTTTCTCGAGTCGATTTTGAGCAGCAGATGCTCTTCACGGTTGTTTCCAAATCCTTACCCGTACCTGCAATAATCATTCATAACATTCGAAAAGATTGAAGTGAATTACGGGGGTGTGAAAACTTTTGATTCATTGTCATTCATTGTATTTTTTTTAAATAGCTAGCTAGTTTTTTTGTTTCTTAAAAAGAATCCAAGTTGAGTGAACGATTGAATAAATTATTATTATTATTATTATTATTGAAGGCAGCCGTTTGGTTTCAAACCAATCTGCTGAAATAATGATTCAGTGGCATCCTCAAAAAGACAAACTCTTGGGGGGGTTTTTTTTCGAATGATTGGGTGCTTTTGAACAAATTAGTTGTGTGAATAATTCATCGGCTCCATCGTAAAGACAGACGCTCTTTATTTCTAAATGAATCGGTTGACCGAATGGTTCAGTGATTTAGGTATAAATACCGTCACTTGTTTTGTTTCGAAAAAATGCATTGTTTTTGGAAAATTGCTAAAGTGTAAAAAGTAAATGTTTTAAAGTAAAGTCAATTATTCCCTTATGTCCGATAATAATTAAATTAATTAAATACGCATTTTTTTCCCCCCTAAAGAATATTTATAAAATGTAAAAATATTTATATTTCTAATTTTCAGAGATGTAAGTGGGTCTTTAGTATTTAATATTGTATTTTTTTGTTTTTAAATTAATACTTTATATTTAATAATTTTCAAAAAATATTGTTTAAATAAAAGACTATTAAATATCAATGATCCAACATTAAAACGTAAAAAGTACATAATTGTAATATTCGAATGTAATTGTTTAAAGACTATTTAAAAAAAAAATTGCTTTATTACCCAAATATTAAAATGGACTGTTCTAATGCAAAATTCTGCATTTAATATGAATTTAATATAAAAAGTTAATAATTCATTTTAGTCATTTGAAAGTAAAAGCGTTTTAAATTTGCATAAATTTTAATGTACATTTTTAAAAAAATGTATTTATAAAATATTAAAATTCGCTCAATATAATTTATGATTTAAAATTCTGTATTTAGTGTGAATTTAACATAACATAAAATAATTTAATAATTTAGTTCATTGATTATTTTGATTATTTTATCGTTGCATGTTATATATATATATATATATATATATATATATATATATATATAATATATATATATATATATTTATATTTTTTTTTTTTTTTTTTTTTTTTTTTTTGCACTACTGAGACAAGTCCTCTTGAAGCGAGCTGTGATTATGCTCTTCTTGCGTGTTTTCCTGGAGGTTTGCGCTCCAGACAGAGACCCTGACACGAGCTCTTAAATCCCCCCGACACCCGGCCGCCTCTGAAGCCTCCGTCTCATTATCACGCTGATAATTCATCCACTGCAACGATACGTCCGGCCAAACTTTATTTGGAAAAGAAAAGCCGGAGCGTCCCTGCCGGATGTCTTTCTCTGCCGTCATTCAGCCCAGCAAATAAAAGGAGCTCTTCTATCCTCCTGTTCGGAGGAAGGTCAGCGGTTTGAAGACGTCTTCTCGCTCCTCGACTTGCCCACTCAGCAAACGCGTGGGATTTCTCCAGTCTCCGCTGTCAGGAGAGAGGATTTAAAGTGAGCTACGGGGAAGAAGGAATCACTGACGATGAGAAGAGAGTGCTTTAATATCCCAGACGATTCTTCTTTAAAACCTCGGTCGAGGTGTGAGATCAGATTAGAGGCCACATTCAAGCATTATTACAATTTCAATGTCATGTGAACATACTGTTCATTAGACAACGCCTCACATGTATTTTAATTAAATTTTTTAATTTAAATTTAAATTGACTTTGAAGCCATGTGCATTGTGAACGGTGCTATAGAAAATAAAATGAAATCAGCTATATTTTATTTTTAGAATATTACTTAATAATAAAAATTAAAAATAATAATATTAGATAACTGAACATAAAATACTGTTATATGCATGTATATTATTTAGATTTTAAACTTTTTTTTAAGCTTTTTTACGTTTTATTTTTTTATAGTTTTTTCATTTTATTTGCATTGTTTTATTAGCATTTTTATTCTCCTTTTTTAATTTGTTTTTTTATTTTTATAGTTTTATTTTGTTATATACATTTGATTATTTAGAACCTTTTTTATTTTGTTCTGTTTTTTCATATACATTTTCGCTTTACTTTAATAATATTTAGTTACGTTTCATTATACATACTTTTGGCGTTATAGCATTTTTATTTGACTATTTTGTTATTTTTATTATCTTACATTTGTTCTGTTTTACGATAATAAAGCGCCGGTTAATAAACGGAGCCGTAGATCACCGACAAGCTAGCTAATCAGCGGCACGCTAATAAAATTAATTAACTATCTTATTAATAGTTACCTGACCCTCTATAGACGGCAGATAACTAATGAAATGATTCACGTACAGAAACGTATTAAATAATCGTTAAAACAGTCCATGTGACGTCAGTTTTGCGACGCTACGAGAATAAATTTTTTTTGAGCAAAGAATGCAAAAATAACCGAATTTACATACTTTTCCATCGGAGTTACGGTATTTGGAGAGAATCGCAACGCATACGTACGCTTTAGCGCATTTAACGTAATCGGCCTCATTTACGCAAATTAACGTAATAAGCGTTTAGGAAAACAGCGCGAATGTGTTGCGATGGTCACTAAAACAGTTGAAGAAGAATGGCTGAGTAAATTTGTGCTACTTTTTTCTTCGCGCAAAAACGTATTCTCGTGAGCTCCAATCAAAAGTCAAGTTTCCGGGCAAACTCGTTAACTTTACGTCTCTTCGCTCGCACGAAAAACGTCGGCGCCTCGAACTTCGGGACCTGAAGGCCGCGGTTCTCCATCATCGGCGTTTCGTCGCGAGCTCAAGGTGACCGGGACGTTTCCCGCAGAGCCGCCGCCGGCGACAGTGATCCGTTATTGATGAATGAACGCGGACGAACAGAAACATAAAGTGAAAAATCAAAGACTGTCAGCGCTAACGGCCGTGATGGATGGCGTCATCTCTCGGGCCGTTCTCCTCTTCTTTTCTCTTCCCAGACCCGTTTTATCTTGATAAACGCGCAGCTGGCGGCGGGATTGAACCGAACTCGCCGCTAGCCCTTGGTTAGCGTTCGCTCGGATGCTAACTCCCTCGGTTTGTCGTTCGATTGCGGCCGCTAATTGGTTTTGGAGAGGGCTCTCGGACGAATAATGACGGATCCGGGCCGTTTGGGCCGTCTTGCTGAATAATGAGATGGGCTTCAGTCGGATCCCGCGGGCCGCTCGTCCCCGAGGAGCTCGTTAATGAAATGCCGTCCGTTCGCTGGGACGCCGTGAACGAGCGACGGCGGTTCATCGAGAATCGAGGAGATGTTCCTGCTCGAACACACACACACACTTACCACTGTAACGGAAAATCTGATGCATCATGAGAAACTTTTAGGCCGGTGAGGGCTTTTCGGAAAGAAATTAATAGTTTTATTCTGCAAGGATGCGTTAAATTGATCAAAAGCGACAGCGGAGACATTCATAACGTTTTTGTTTCAAAATCTTTTGAACTTTCTGTGCATCGAAGGGAAAAAAAACACGCGTATAATATTGGTCAGCACAAATGTTTTCAACGTTGATATTAATGAGAAATTATGTCGCTTAAGAAACGTATGATTTCTGAAGGATTGCGAGTCACCGAAGACGGGAGTAAAGATGCTGAAAATTCTGATTTAATCACAGCAGGCGATTATATTTTAACAGATATTACGCAAGAAAACTTTTTTTTACATTGTAACAATTTTTTTCACAATTTTTACTGTATTTTTGATCAAACAAACACCAACTTGGTGAGCAGATTTTTTAATTTAGTGTATATACAATTTTTATTATAGTATAATAAATGTAAATAATACAAATACATTTTGAATTTTTACTGTATTTTATTACTTGCATTAAACATTTTATTATACTACACATTACTTAAACAACTCTCTCTCATTCATATATTCATATATATATATCTCACGTACAGAAAGAAAAGGTTTTTCTATTCCGACAAGTGAACGGAATAGAAAAACCTTTTAGGGGTTTAACTGGCCGAGGATCTGGCAACCGGCCTGGCCGATGGATGTTGTTCGAGGTCCTGCGTGATCAGCAGGGGGCCCCGCTCTGGGACGTCCTGACAGGAGAGTGCTTAGGTTTCTTAGGTTTCCGTCTGTGAGTGAGCAGGGTTGGAGAGACGAGTCCTCTGGCTGTGACCTGTGCTTTCTGAAGGCCTGCTGGGTTGCCATCTGCTCGAGCCGTCCAGCAGAACACAAACCCTCCGTCCATCCTCGCAGTCTGAAGGACGGAAACCACTAACCCAGAGCTTTCTCACGAGCACCAGTAAGGAGACGTGAAACACGTTTGTCGTCAGCTGGGCTCAGATTTGCAGCTGAAAGTCTCCGTATGAACTTTTTGGCAGCAGATTGTTTTTTTTTTTTTATTTATATAATTTCTGATGCCAAGGACGGATTAGTTCCCACTGTAGCAAAATCAACCAAAGAACTTCATATTTTTACTGTTAATACTGATTGTATTATTATTACATAGACTACAATATCAGGTTTGGTTAATTTTAAAATGTATACATAATTTATAGTGTATTTGAATTACTTATTTAGTTTATTACAATTCTAAACGATTCTTAGTTTTTAATTTTACTATCATTAATCATGGAGTTAACAAAGAAATGTTATAAATATATATTTTTTATTAGTATTTCTAGTATATAAGTACCTTTTTATTCATTTTATAATATTACTAATAACGAGTGTTGAAAATAATAAAATAGTTAATTATAGTAAGTATAGTAATAGTTAATATTAGTAATAAAATATAAATGAATATTTAACTGGTTGATTCATGTAATAATCAATAATTTAATAATAATAACAACCATAATAAGCGAATGAATAAATAAAATGTTGAAAATCAAAATAATAATGACTTATAATAATAAAATAAATTAGATTTTTTTTTACATCGAAAAGCATTTTATTCATAATTCTAATTAATATTAGTATTAATAATACAGTAATAATTATTTAAAAATAATAATTTAATAATATTAGTGAATTAATAAATATAATGTTGAAAATCTAAATATAATTGTTTTTAGATGTAAATTTTACTGGGTATAATAATTATTAATATTAAGATTATTATAGTAATTAGTAAAAGTACATGTAATAACAATATAATTTATAGCCTATTTAATTACTATTGTAGTATTTGTAAATTATACATTTATTATTAACAGCAGCAGCCTTTTATGTTCATTGAATATGTTACGTGTCCTCTCTGTACGTTGATTGATGAAGTCTCGTTGATGAAGTGTTCAGATCCTCACAGATCCTCACTCGGCCCGTCATCCATCACGAGGCTCGGCCCGTCCATCCAGCACCAGCGAGTCCTGCGGCCGTCATCCATCTCTCTCCTCGTCTCTGTACGAGCGCCTTAATCACGCCGCTGCTGTTCGCAAGTTTAAGATAATCGTCTGCTGACATTTGGTGTCCTGTGATCCCAGACGCTCGAGAGAGAGAGAGAGAGAGAGAGAGAGAGAGAGAGAGAAATATTCACAAATGCTTATTTGGTTTCCTCCAGGAGTCGGCTAATGATTCGTTAAAACGTCCAGCTGATGGATAAAGACGACGTTTACGGCTGCCGCTTTTGCTGGGCTTGCTGTTTTGTAATCAGCCTCACCCTTACGTAGAGTGTCAGGGGAATTACGGCAGTTTCGCTCGAATTAGTTGAGATATTCATTCACTCTTACATGAGACGCATGACTTCATTAGGCCTCCGCGTCTTTAACTTGACAACGATCTACTGAAACGCTGATTTATGCATTTTGCCATTTCGTATTATTCCTATCTCCACATATTTTGTGTTATCGTTCACTGGACCTTTCTGAAAAGCATTAAATATCTCTGTCGTTGTGAGCTTTTTGGTTTAGGACCAGTGAACGGTCATGAATGCTGAAACTGTACGTGTTGTGTGTTCACAGGGTGAAGTACCACCGACCAGAGGCCGAGGCGTCGTTTCTGTCACTCTGTGCCGTCCGCCTACGTCCCATCTCTGCCCTGAAATGCACGCTGTACCAGACATTAGCCAGCCTCGATCGATAGCACCAACCCTACGAGACGCTTCTGCGTGAGAGAACGCAACGGATCATCTGTGAGTCACCCACCTAATCTAACGCACTCGAACGAACGGCTTTCCCGGCGTATCGATCCGAGCGGATTAGTCGTCCGATGCTCATTGTCTGAGGCTTTCAGCGGCGGCCAGAAATGGGATGCTCGCCGTGGGGCGATCAGTAAACTGGCACCCAACGTAGGGACAACACCTGCAAACCGCGTCCCATCTGGAACCAATTATCCTCATCCCCGCAGCCAAAAGAAACGAGCGCGTGACTCGAGCCCTTGCCGTTTTTATCCGCTGTGGCAGCCCGTTGAGTCTCGTCCCGTCGGCTCGCGCCGCGCCACTTGCGGGTCAGATCCGACTTGACAGGTCTAGGAATAAAAAAGGCTGTCATTCTGACCCCCGGTGGTGCCGGATTGCTCCACTTGTGTCACTTTGCGTGTCCGTCACGCGGTCGAAAGCGTCGACTTTGGCCTGGTTTGTCCACACCGGGGTCGCCGCACCGATCTGGCCAATCTCTCCGCCCGAGCCTCTCTCACGACAGCCTGCAAGTTCTGCCGCCGCCTCCCCTGGAGGATGAGCGATGTGTCCACGCTGGACTATGAGCTGCTCTCGCCGGGGCCGTCGTTCGCCGGGGTCCCCAGCAGCCCACCTCTTGGCGGCGACGCCGAGCAAAGGACGGCCTTCGCGTTCGTGGGGCTCCTGATGCTGTTTTTGATATTCCTGTTGGTGCGTTGCTTCCGGATCTTGCTGGACCCGTACAGCCGAATGCCCGCTTCGTCTTGGACCGATCACAAGGAGGGTTTCGAGCGGGGCCAGTTCGACTACGCCCTGGTGTAGTCACGTGACCTCGGGAAGCCGCCTGCCTTAGCCCAACTTGCGGCCTGACTCCAACCCTGTAGCTAAAGGTCATTGCACAAATTTTGGCGTAAATTTTCGCATGTTAAGAAACACAAAAACACAAAGCACTGTATATAGATCCTAGCACACCGAATCGGTCTTCTTTTTAATATGTGGCTCTAGTATCGCTAGCAAAGCATTAAACTGAGCTTCTGACATAACAAAGTAAACTTTGAATTGCTGTGATTAACCCCAACGGTCCTTAAAGGGTTAGTTCACCCCAAAATGAAAATCCAGTCCAAACCCGTAAGGCCTTCGTTCATCTTCGGTACACATGAAATCAGAAATCAGACGTTCCTTAAACGTTAACACAACTGAAATTTTCACAGGTCCAGAAACGTAGCATTAGTAAATACATGGTAAAATATGACATCAGTGGATCAAAAAACAAAAATGACAATTTACTCAACCTTTTTTCCCCAGAGTTGTGTCTTCTGCTGTTTTGAAATACATTAAGTAATCTCCAAAATGGCAGAGGATGTAAATTATTTTTTATTCTTTGCGCAAAAAAGTATTCTTATAGCAGCTTCACAAACCTGAAGTTGATCCACTGTTGTCACATGGACTGTTTTACCGATGTGTTTACTATGTTTCTGGACCTGGGATCGTTTCAGTTGTGTTGCTGTCTATGGAGGGTCAGATGGCTCTCTGATTTCATCAAAAATGTCTTAATTTGAGTTTTAAAGATAAAGGAAGGTCTTACGGGTTTGGAACGATTAATGACTGGATTGTCATTTTGGGGTGAACTCTCAGTTCCTCTATATCTCATATATATCCCAATGTAAATGTATTTTTCTTTTTAAGAAGCGAGAAGATAAAATCATAAATCATCCTTACTGCTTTAAGACTCCATTTAGTACTATTTTGCTTTTTTTTAAATTTTTTTTTTTCGCAATGTATAAATTACTACACAGCGCACAAGGTTTTTGTGCGTGACAAATTTTTAGGAGAACAAATACAACAAAAAAAAAAAAATTTTGCAGTGACCTTAATTGCGCTTAAACCATCACGGGTTCGATTCCCAGGGGAACGCACGTGCCATGTATACCTTGGAAAGTACTTTGGGCGTGAAGAATTAACAGGGTCGACCATTTTTTCCGCTGTAGCTACTTCCTCAGGACGGTCTACAAGGTCTACTACGAATAAACGCATGAAGTCGTGAAGTCTCCAGTTCAAGGTGCCCAACACAATGCTCACTGTGAACTATTACCACCCTTCGGCTACTGTACATACTTCATTGTTACTGTAGATATATCTCAATTGTAAAAGACTTGAGGAAGTTCTTCAATGGACCCACGTAGATGGCATATTTAATTTAACGCAACGGAAAACGAGGGTGTGATGGACAGGTGTGAGCGAGTCTGGGACACTAGAAACATGGGTTTACAAAAAAAAAGGTAAAATGGATTACAATTTGCGAAAAAACAAGACGATAACTTGACCTAGAAACTGTTTAGCTGTTAATTTGTTGCATTGAATGTAATTGATGTTTTTATTAATGATTTATACCATAAAAAAACGGTCAGGAAATTGTCGTTTTACGTTGGATGTTACATTGAATGCAACAAATGCTTTTAACAATTTAAACCATAAAATTCGGCAAACTCACGAAATTGTCGCTTTGCGTTAAATGCTGTAGTAAATGCATCACATGGTTCACACAAAGTTCACGCTTTAAAATCAGTAAACGCTCACTGAATGGTCACTTTGTTCATTTTGGCATTTACTGCAGCAAACGGTGAAAACGAAAAATCACAAAACCGGCGAGATCGAACGAACGGTTTACAAAAATGACACCGTAAACGTAGCTGGGCTGTCATTAAACTGTTGCTTTGGATTTAACGAATTTTGAAAGCAATTAACTTTTTTTTTTTCTGCTTAGTCATTGCTGCCCTCGTTTTCTTGTGTGTCAAATTAAAGCCACCACCCATTCAGTACGATTTCTGTCTATCTAGCATGGCAATTTTGCGCAAAATACGACTTTTAAAGATAACTTCAGTATTGTTGGAAAGCCCGAGGATGTCCTACATACCTGCTGCCTTCGACAGACTCGTTCTCAACTCTGTGCTTTATACGTTTCTGAGGATGTTCTAGATTCGGAGCAAAAATCCCTTTAAGACTTTAAAAACCGAGTGTCAGTCCTTGTATTATTGCCGTCTGACTCTTTCCTGTCCTGTGACTATGTGTATATAAGCCATATGTTCTCATATCTCGAGGGTGTTCATGTCATTGGTTGTCTGTTTGCTAATCTGCCGAGCTCTCTGAAACCATTGTGATCTAAGAGAGGTTTAGAATCGACCGAAAGCTTTATTTTTGTATCCCCACTCAGATTTGGAGTTCCCTTTTTGCTAACGTGTCGTCTTGAATTTGTAGCTCTCATTTGGACGGATGCGCAAGGAATGTCGACGTGCCAAGAAACAGAGGAGCTTGCATTTGCTTTGTGAGTTTTGTAAGTAGATTGGATATTTTCCTAATTCCCTTTTGTCTGAAATAAAACCGGGTTTATTCACTTAAGGCTTCCAATATCTTCAGAACAAAGTGTACTGAAGTGGCTACCATTCTGAGATCAATAAGCCATTTCCATTTGGATACGCTCGCTGGATCTCTTCAACGTGGCTGAAATGGCCTTAGCACGCAGAGAACAGAAAGACAAAGGTTTAAAAATATAACCCATGTTGTTTTATTGCCATTTGTTGTTTGGTACAGATGTTCACAAACGTTGTGCGGATCACTGGGATCTAACAGATGAATCGAAAATGGTATTAAAACAATGCATTTGGAATTACTCAACAGCAGTGTACGGGACGCTCAGGTTTCTCCGTCATGGATCTTTATGGCTCAAAAGAATTCATACAGATGCCCTAATCAATGCACCTCTGAGATTTATGGTGTGGAATGACATCCTGAGCGACCCGGTCCACGTTCTTTGGTCTGAAGTTCGTAACTCAACATTAGCTCGATGACTATTTCAAGTTTGCTGCTGATTTTTGACATACAGTACAGTCACGCACATTCGCTCTTTTACATGTAGTGGCATCAACAAAAAAAAAAAAAAAAAGATATGAAAGTATACAAAGTTCCCATGTTAGACAAATGGTTATGCATAAATATAGCTCAGGCTGTCGTACAGTGCAGTTACTGTGATGTTCAAGAAACGGTTTTGCCATTCTAGCACCAAAATCTCTTTGTTTACAGCCTTTGAAAACAGTCCGATGTTTCTGGTCGTTGCAATAAACTACAGTATTTTTCATTTGATGATTGATGGGCAAGCTCATGTAAACAGTGACGCCCGTCACGTAGCGCTCGGTGACAGTAAATTAAGGACGCGGTGATCATTAATTGTCCGCATTCAGAGGAAGAACGTCAACAGCTCTTAAAGGCTATTTATCTAATGCTTACAAGTAAATAGTTGGCTTGGCAGTCTTGATGCTTGAGAATACAAAAGAAGAAATACAAACAAAATCTACATTTCACTTTAAAATATACAATTAAAATTTTCAACAAGCTTTGATAGTATTGATTTTTCAGCATTGAGACAGTACAAATGACAATCACACACGAAATTTAAAAAATAAAATAAAACACAAAAGACCTTTTGAAAATGTCACGTTGGTGATCCACAAATCAGTCCGTAGTACAGCGTGAGTTGGAATCGTAGCACCTGGTTTGTTCGCGGTTTCTGAGGAACTAAGAAACGAGGGTCGGTTTGTCATCGCTCCCACACTTGAAAGTTGAAAACGTGTGTTTGCGTGTCCATATCTGGAGTGTTTTGGAGGACGGCTTGCCAAACAATCCTTATGTACCGTTGAGACCGCATGTCTCCAGCTGCAATCAAAAATGGCCCCTGGTTGGTTTACCCAGCAGGCTTCCAGTTCTCCATTCATATGTGCTCTGTTTGCCAAGCACGTCTTTGTCAAATATACAGACGAGAGCACACAAGTATGGAGAAGAAAATGGTTGAAATGCGAATGCCAAGTTTATGCAGCATCACATGCATATTCGAAAACCCTTCAGACAGTCGTTGACATTTTTGGAATGAATTTTCCCTGATTAAATACTCGGAGGCCCAACGCAAATTGTGAGCGTTTAGCACCGCTCCTGTCCTAACTGCCATACATATATATGTGTGTGTGTTCTTGTGTGTGTGTAAAATGAGGTAACGTGATGTGGCAGCTCATGCAAACACTCCAGAAAGTCCCAGAAATCTTGTGTAAGCCGTTTGAACCCTCGACTCTCGTTTAAACCTGAAAATTGCTGCAGTCCTTTGTGTGACCTTTTTTTTTTTTTTTTTTACAATGACACTAAATACTGAACGGAATAAACTTTGACCCCAGTTTGCACTGATATATCGAGGTGAGTGAACGATCATTATATTTTTCTTCATCTATAATGCAACGTTTTTATGTGCACTAAAGACTGAATGTCATTTCATGATAATTTTGACAGTTTACAACTGTAATAGCCGTACTAAAATTAAATTGTCCTCGCGAATGATATTTCTGATTGTCCCTCCAGTAAAAGTGGCTGCTAATGCTAGTGCTGACGCACTCCTAAGTCGGTGGGGGCTGACATGAAAGGACGGCAAATAAAAACAAACCCAAAAAAATAGCGGTAAATGGACACAGTCTCTCAGAGCCTACGCCCTGCAGTGAAGGGCATGGGGTCAAGGGTCAGTCTCAGTGCAGGTGGATGTGCAGCTTGATGCGCAGTGCATTGCCGATCTCGCCCAGCAAGTAGTCGCTGTCGTGTTGGTCCTCCATTTGCTGAAGTTTGCGCGGACCGAACAGGCGCAAGCTGGCAATCTCCAGGCGGTACAAACCTGGAGGAGGTGGCTTTCGGCCCAGTCGCAGAATGCTTTTCCCGTCGCGACGCTCCAGGATGCGGAAGTGTTCGCCATGGTTTCCGTGCGTTATGACGTAGCGCACATGGTGCTCAAGTGGCTCAAGAGCTGGAAGCAACTCAAGTAGCGGTTCCTTGTTTTGCAGCTGTGCCAGACTGAGGTTCATGGGGATAGAGGTTTGAACATCCATGCTGGCCAAGCTCACTGATTCCTGAGGGCAAGACAGAACTGTTAGAAACCTTAGAAGAAGCTTCAGATAGATCTTGACTTATTGTAAGTCTATTATACCCTTTCAAGGTTAGCAGTGTGGCCATATTGAAAACAAGACAACTAAAGAGTACCTTGAGCTCATTATCGCCAGTATTACGCCTGTGGCGACCTTTCTTTCCAAGGTCACCGTTGATCTTGCATTCATAGCAGGCCTCTGGTGACAATGCCTCTTCGTCATCCACTCCCTCCGAGCCAAACTGACCCTGGAAGCCCACTCCTGTGATGCAGTGCCTAGTGACGAAAAAGGTGAAACCTTTATTATATTCTTTGCACTTATACAGTCCAAATCCTGGTTTTGGAGTAACCCTGAAAATCTTGTTCTGGTTCTGGTGTGGTTGATTAGAGTTGGATATGAACCAGGAGCAATGTTGAGACACCTGCGGAGTCTATCGCCAACTTATCCGAACATACCTCCCTGGAAATTTCTGTAATCCTGTAGACCTTTATAACCTTGATCCCCGATACTTGGGGCTGAAGCTAAACTCCACAGAACAGTGACACTCAAGAACAAGGCTGGGCACCTCTGGTTTAGGCCTTGCCCAAAACCGTGCATTTATTGTGGACCTGCTGCCTTTGCTTTTTAATGGTCTGTGGAGTCAAGGCCGTAGAGTTACTCTGAAGGTCACTGCCTCCTTGTTGAGCCCATGCTGGTGCTGGTGCAACAATTTGTATAAGTGTATTTTTATATCCCAATTGTAAACTCGGATAAGGGAGATGATTGGAATTTAAGACTGGATTTTAAAGTTGTAGACATCCCCTTCCAATTACCAGGGAAAGACCGGAACACTTTTGAACTCTTTCTAAATCAGTAATGATAAGTAATGAAACTCATTAGCTGTATTTCCACTGTTGGGCCAAATGAGAGTGTGCTAGTGCATGCCAGGGCCAGTTAAGTGTCCACTGTCACTTCTGGGGATTGATTGAGCTTTGTTGGTGCTTCCTCTGGGCCAACTGGCCAGGGTTTTTTGACCCACCGAAAACCTTTGGCCAATGCGGGCCAGCTCCGGGTTGAGTTATTATGATAAAACTTTGATAATCTAGTTGTCAAATATGAGCAGGTTAGCCTACTTGACCTACTCACCCTTGACCTGCTCGGTAGAAGCCTCCGGGACATCCGCACAGGTATCCGCCATCTGTGTTGGAGCAGCCATAGCTGCAGGGGTTATTGCTCAGGGAGCATTCATTAACATCCTGGCATCCGCCAGCAGAGGCCTCAAAATCGAAACCTGACGGGCACACACACTTATAGCTGCCCAGAGTGTTGTAGCAAGATGCAGAGCCACAGACTTGGTTCCCAGCGCATTCGTTCTCGTCTGGGTGGAAGGAAGACGCAGAAATTAGAACAACTGCGCAGCTGAAAATCGCTTTTGTTCTGCATAGAAATACTTACCCACACACTGGTTCCACTGGTAGTGCTGAACGTAACCCTGCGGACATCCGCAACGATATCCTCCCAACATGTTCTGGCAGCCGTGTTGGCACCGGTGGTTTCCGCCACATTCATCAACGTCTGTAGGAAACCAAAATCAGGTTAGCATTTCATTCTAACATATGGTGGCATAGAATGCATAGCAGTGTTGGTGTCATAAGTATTCTGATGCTCAAGGTATACTTTGGCTGTTCATGATCAGTGATGGTCTGTGCACTGTCCGTGTGATGCAATTATCAAAATTCGAAGTTTTCAATGGGCATCCATGTACTACAGCATAGACACTAGGTTAATGTTGAGACGGAGCTCTGTAATGTGTTGAATATGCTTTGAAAGCTACGCTGACATAGCGGTACGAAATGGAGCATAACTTGAAAAAAGTTGTATACTCTGACCTTAAAAAGATTGCAAAATTCGAATGCAAGAATGTAAATAATTAGCCCTATCAATCGATTTAAAAACGAACAAAAAATGTCCCTGAAATGAATTGCAATTAATCCCAATTAATTCAAATTAATTTAGAAACAACACAGAGTATTAAATGACTATTGTTGGAGCACATTAATATTGGGCTTAAGTTCTCTGTAGACACTATTTGATCACCACAACTCTACGTGGTCACATTTTTCCAAGCATCATGGGTAATGTAGTCTCCCCATAAATTCCGCTGTTAAACGTGACTATAAGCTTTTGAACATACTGCTTAAAACGGGAAACCTACCGTCACAGTTGATTCCGGTGGAGTCCAGAGAGAAGCCCTTCTGACACTCGCAGTTGAAGCTGCCGGGGGTGTTCAGGCAGGAGGCGCGTGAGCCGCATGCGTTCGGCTGATTGCTGCATTCGTTGTTGTCTACGAGATGAAGCATGGAGGCAATTTTAGCTCCAAATGACGCGCTCAATTATTTAGACTCTGAGCTAGGCATGTTAGCGGGCGGTTTGAGTTCATATCACTCACCTATGCATGCCGTCTGGTGCTGCGTGAAGCCCGAGGGGCATTTACAGGTGAAGCCACCGATCGTGTTGACGCACAGGAACTGACAGTTGTGTTGCTTGGTCGAGCACTCGTCCAAATCTGGGATAAAATAAGCCGTTTTTTATATTAGCACACATTGGTTTGATCGTTGGGGCGGGCTATGATTTCAGCGCCGCGATAAATAACGTGCGCATTAATTATGAGCCAACCTTTGCAGGTCTTCCCATCAGGCTGTAGGATGTATCCTCTGGGACACGAGCACAGGTAACTGCCTTCGGTGTTTTTGCACAGGAAGTTACACGGTTTGGGCGACTGAGAGCACTCGTCCATGTCTGATCGAAAAGCAGCAAGCATCGCGTCAAACACGGGCTTTTGAAACCCTATTATACCTTATTGTTCTAAGTAAGGGTTAGGGTGAGCGAGGAGATCTTACCGACGCAGGAAGTGCCAGTGAAGTCGTTGGTGTAACCCACATTGCAATGGCAGCGGAAGGAGCCGGCGTTGTTGATGCACTGACCGTTCTTACACAGGTTGGGCATCACCTCACACTCGTTGATGTCTGCAGAAACATAGTAGAATCTAAATGCGCATTTCTACATCTAAAAGAAATTTCAGTGAATTACTTGTAACTAAACATCTATAGCACTGGTGATTTAAAAACTGTACTAATATTATAATTATTAATAACACATTACTGGTGTTTTTTTTTTTGTAAAATATGTTATAGTTACAATTATTGGAAAATTCATAATCTTAAAATTTTTATTTTTGAATGTAAATATGTCTTACGTCTTAAACGTATTTGAAATATTAATAAAAATATGAATATATTTAAATATGTCAGATGTAAATGTACATTACCTGTAAATATCCACATCAATTATATTTGTCCAAAACTATTATTATAATGATAAAAAATTACAGTGAATAAAACAATAAACTTTTTTTTTTTAATCAGGGTTTCACTTACTATTAATTAAATGTTTCAAAAAATGTGAAATTAATAAAACATGCATATACAAATATTTTATATTTATCAGACATCACAAAGAAAAAAAAAAGTGTAATTTTATTACAATAAAATTATTTTAAAATGTTAATGTAAATGTTAATTATAACCAAATATGAAAAGCAAAACATTTTCTACGTTTCTATTTGAACTTGAGGCTGACCTCTGCCGTCAGTGGTGTATCCGGGTCCGAGGGGACACATCTTCTTGTACTGGACGGTGCCGGGCAGAGGGCAGAGTTCACAGAGCGAGCCCCAGCCGCGGCCGGCGTTACAGCAGCACTCAGACTTGGTGACCGTGTTTCTGTTGGTGGACGACTGTTGACACATGGTCTGCAGGACCTCCGTGAAGCAGAAGCCCTTCCTGTTATCTGACCACCGCAACAGGACACGCACCGTTACTCTCGCTTACAACAGACACCGTGTTCAGTGGTTGATTCGGTTCGCTGTTTGTTTGTTCATTCTTTCATTAGTTTGTTTATTCATTAGTTCATTTATTCGTTCAGTCATTCGTTCGTTCGTTAGTTTATTCATTCATTCAGCCAGTCATTTGTTCGCTCAGTCAGTCAGTCATTCCCTCCAATCCCTCACTCATTCATTTGTACGTTTATTCATTCATTCGGTCAGTCACTGGTTTTATTTTTTCATTCATTCATTCGTTTTGTTTGTTCATTCATTAGTTAGTTTATTCATTCAGTCAATCGTTCCTCTGGTTCCATTATTCATTCATTCATTTGTACGTTCATTCGATTATTCATTCATTTAGCCAGTCAGTCACTAGTTTTAGTCGTTCATTCGTTCATTCATTTTTACGTTTATTCATTCATTTGATCAGTCACTTGTTTTATTCTTTCTGTCATTCATTCATTCATTCGGTCGTTTGTTTGTTTGCTCATTCATTCATTAGTTTATTCATTCATTCAGCCAGTCACTAGTTTCAGTCGTTCATTTATTCGTTTAGTAATTTGTTCGTTCAGTCAGTCATTCCTTCCAATCCATCATTCATTCATTCATTCATTCGTTCGTTAATTTGTACATTTATTCATTCATTCGGTCAGTCGCTTGTTTTATTTTTTCTTTCATTCATTCATTCGGTCATTTGTTTGTTTGTTCATTCATTCTTTAATTCAGTCATTCCTTCCATTCCATTATTCATTCATTCATTCATTCATTCATTCATTCATTCATAAAATGGAACAGTGTAAATTAATCAATATTCATGAATTTAAATGCAATCAAAATAGGCAACGTCTACTTTTCGGTGCTGGTCTCTTAGCCAGAAGTTATTAGGCCAAAAAAGATGAGTGAATTAAAATAATATGTAAAGGCCTGTCGCCAGCCACATTCTGATTGGCTGCTGGCTCTTTCAGCTGCGTTCTGATTGGCTGCTGAGTCTTTAAGCTGCGTTCTGATTGGCTGCTGAGTCTTTCAGCTGCGTTCTGATTGGCTGCTGAGTCTTTAAGATGCGTTCTGATTGGCTGCTGAGTCTTTAAGCTGCGTTCTGATTGGCTGCTGAGTCTTTCAGCTGCGTTCTGATTGGCTGCTGAGTCTTTAAGCTGCGTTCTGATTGGCTGCTGAGTCTTTGATTGGCTGCTGGCTCTTTAAGCTGCGTTCTGATTGGCTGCTGAGTCTTTAAGCTGTGTTCTGATTGGCTGCTGGCTCTTTAAGCTGCGTTCTGATTGGCTGCTGAGTCTTTAAGCTGCGTTCTGATTGGCTGCTGAGTCTTTAAGCTGCGTTCTGATTGGCTGCTCAGTCTTTAAGCTGCGTTCTGATTGGCTGCTCAGTCTTTAAGCTGCGTTCTGATTGGCTGCTGGCTCTTACCGATGCACTCTGTGCCTGTGGAGCTCGGCTCGAAGCCCTCGTTGCATTCACAGCGGTAGCTGCCCACAGTGTTGACGCAGCGGCCGTTCTTACAGATCCCCGGCTTGCTGCGGCACTCGTTCAGATCTGCCAGAGAAAGAGAGATGATCTGAGACCGACTTCAGCAGCATGAGCACATGAGCTATATGAAAGTGACTAAATTAATCGTAAAGGTAAATTATATGCAGTATGCAATACAGAAAATAGTATCATCAAATAGAAAAAGTAACATCAAATAAATGTTACAGATCC
The DNA here is from genome assembly GCF_018831695.1 of Puntigrus tetrazona. Taxonomy (NCBI): domain Eukaryota; kingdom Metazoa; phylum Chordata; class Actinopteri; order Cypriniformes; family Cyprinidae; genus Puntigrus; species Puntigrus tetrazona. The sequence goes on from NC_056720.1 coordinate 2,792,654, forward strand.
TAATTGCATAATATTAAACAGATAATACATAATGTTGTATAATTGTTTTTTTTATTTTACTTGCTTTTATTTTATATGAATATTGCATAAGTGTAGCATTATTATTAATAATATATAATATAATAATGTATGATTTGATGTATAATTTTGCATATCATTTTAATTATTATTTCTTACTACATTCCTACAATACTCCAATTTACGTTAATATTAGATAAATTAAACTATTTTTATGATTATTAAATATATATTTACACTAGTAAATAATTCGACAAAATACAAGTTACTTTGGTCACTCCAATTTATATTAATATTGCGGAAAATACTACTATACTGTATAATATTGTATGTTTTATATTAATTTTGCATATTTATCGCGTTATTTTAAATTGGAGGAGTAACAAGCATGTAAAGCAGCTACCTAAGGCTACACGTTTTACATGTTTTTAACAATAATTTCATGTATTATTACAAATGCATGTTACAAATAGCCTAGTAAAACCTTTGAACCATACTGTTACATTTTCAGAAGATAATGCTCGTGCAAAATTATTAGTCACTATTAGTTCCTCTCTCTCTCTCTCACACACACACACACACACACAGGCGCTAGTTTCTCACCCATACACCCCTCTCCGTCGGGCCGGCGGGTCATTCCGGGTGGACAGATGCACATGAAGGTGCCGATCTGGTTTTTGCAGGCCATTCCTCGAGAGTCGCAGTCGTCCAGACCCTCGGCGCACTCGTCCTGATCTGAAAGAGAGAGAGAGTAACGATCATCACCTGCATCGGTGAGCGTGTGTGTGTGTGCGTGTGTGTGCGTGTGTGTGTGCGTGTGTGTGTGTGTGTGTGTGCGTGTGTGTGTGTGTGTGTGTGTGTGTGTGTGTGTGTGTGTGTGCGTGTGTGTGCGTGTGCGTGTGTGTGTGTGTGTGTGTGTGTGTGTGTGTGTGTGCGTGTGTGTGTGTGTGTGTGTGTGTGTGTGTGTGTGTGTGTGTGTGTGTGTGTGTGTGTGTGTGTGTGTGTGTGTGTGTGTGTGTGTGCGTGTGTGCGTGTGTGTGTGTGTGTGTGTGTGCGTGTGTGTGTGTGTGTGTGTGTGTGTGTGTGTGTGTGTGTGTGTGTGTGTGTGTGTGTGTGTGTGTGTGTGTGTGTGCGTGTGTGTGTGTGTGTGCGTGTGTGTGTGTGTGTGTCATGCGCACCTCGGCACATCCGGTTGTCGTCGCGCAGCACGTATCCCGTCGGACACATGCACTCGTACGAGCCGAAGGTGTTGACGCAGCGGAAAGCGCAGAGCAGTGGGTTCACCGCACACTCGTTGACGTCTGAAGACCAAAACCACAACACGTGACAAAAAACATGCAGAAACATCGAAAACAACCTTAAGACGAGCGTAAAAGTGCAACTGTGTCAAATGCTTTCTAATTATTGTAAAGGCAAATGGCCGATACTGCTAAAAAATATAAAAACTTAATATCGGCTAATACCGATTATCGGTTGACCCCTACAATAAATAATGCATCTTTACAGTTATGCTTCTTGGGTAAATAAATCTGGTATTTTATATTAAAGAATGTAAAGTAAACAAATGTACACAAATGTTTACGTATATATACAATATATAAATATAAACATTTTTATCAAATAAATAGTATTTTTATAAATGATAAAAAAGCTATTATAAAGTTACAAATAATAATTGTATATATTTTACATTTAATTAAAATGTATTTCAAAAAATATACATTAAAAAGACAAACATTTTCATAAAAACGTGGAAGATGTATTAATTATAAAACAATTAAAAAGAAAAACGTTTTTCTTAAATTATTTTAAGGACTATATTCCTTACGAAAATGTTAATTATAATATCTATTTTATACAATCATATAAAAACATCTTCGTAAAATTATTCAATATTTGTATTAAGTCGGCAAAATGAAACACAATTAAACCGATAATGTTTCTTCAATATAAAATTATATGAATTACCGTAATGCTTTTAAAAATACTGTAATTTGTAAAACTCCTGGCGTACCTTCACAGGTCATCATGGGTCCGGGTTCGAATCCCTCCTGACAGGAACACTCGAAGCCTCCGGGAACGTTCGAGCACGTGCCGTTTCCGCAGGGGTTTCCGATCGAGCACTCGTCCGTATCTGAGCGCCAGAAAACACTCGTTTACATCCCATGCAACCAATCATCTGCTTGTCAAACTAAGGGATTTGAACCCACGACCTTCCCGCCGTGAGCTGAGCTCAACCGGGACGCTTTTATCGCCTCTGATTGATTGAGCGTGTTTTTTTTGTTTTAGCTCACCCACACAGTTGACGCCGGTGTAGTCCAGGTTGTACCCGAAGGGACACTCGCAGCGGAACGAGCCGTCCGTGTTGATGCACAGCCCGTTCCCGCAGATGCCCGGGTTCTCCACGCACTCGTTCATGTCTGCGGACGCACACGGGACGTTAGCGCGGGGATTGTGGGAAGGACACAAGCGTTAGCTGACAGAGTTTAAGCGGTTTTCTCACCCTCGCGTCCCTCGGGGCGCGGGACGGCCTCGTGACCGTACGGACACAGCGTGTGGAACGCAGCTGCGCGGGAAAAAAACAACACAAAATTGTGTTAAAAAACAAGTGATTATTAAATTACATTTAGTTTGACATACTAGTATATTAACATTTTTATTAAAAGTTAAATAAATGAAATAAAAATTAAATTAATT